>NC_057809.1:228065365-228195544 GCF_018294505.1 Triticum aestivum | reverse complement strand
GAGGGGGGGGGGGGCTAGAGGGATGGCCGGTGCGGCGGCGGACCGACGGTGGGGAGTGGTTTCGAGGAGGGCGGGTCGGCCGCGGGCGGCGGGGGCTGGTGGTTCAGCCTGTGGTGGCTGGCGGCTTAGGGGGTGGAGTTTGATGATAAACTGGAGGCCCTTGATTTCGTATCCAACGGCTGGAAAATCTAATGACCAGAGATGAAAAAGTCAGTCGACTGACGTGTAGCCTTGCCCCGCACGTACACATGCACGCACGCAAGACACGCACGCATGTAGGCATGCAACACTGACACGTACAAATGCACGCATGCTGGCGTGCAACACTGACACATACACATGCACTCGCGAACACACGCACGTACGCACCCATGCATGCAACACTGAAACGTACCCTTGCACGCATGCAACACTCGCACGCCTGCATGCACACAACACACGACACAAGACACACACTCAACCTATACCTTCATGCACCCTTTGTTAAGGACATGGATTGTTACGGGTATTAATCAATCTTATCTGTGATAAGCAGAACATTGATGTTTGCAGCGGTCTTTATGAATCACAACGTATCGAACGGGCTATCAACATGGTAGGCTTATCTACATGAAAAAGATGACGTCACACTCAATGAACAATCATCGGTTTATGAAATGCCCGCTTCTGACCGCCCTGGCCCACCAAAGGTTCCTCTACTATGCGTTGCCTGCGTTGGGTCACTCACATGCAGGCCATGCACCCAAAGAGCCCACACGTCAGTGGAAGAACGGCGCGGTGTCCTAGGTCAGAGTTTAGGGCGCCACTTGCGGCACGCCCGGCTGAACACGCCTCTGTGCCACATTCAAACGCCTCCATGAAACCCGCCCATGTGGAAGCCGAGAAACCCACTCTGGAAACACGTCCGTTCATGACCGGGCTGACATTAAATGCAGCGCCGGCCGAGCTCCTCCCGCCCGCCGTCTATTTAATCTCCTATTTAAACGAGGCCAAACACCGGCCAAGAATTGCACACCTCCGCCGCTCCCCTATCTCCTCCACCATTTTGTCCACTCTTACAATGGCTTACGAAGAGTAGTTATTCCGCATCTAATCCGGCTGGGTAGCCCACCGGATACGAGCTATGCAGCTCGCTGATCCACCTCCCTCCCCTCGCCCGATGGAGCCAGTTGCCGCCCCAAGCCGGTGCGCGGTTCGGCAACTCGCCGCTCCAGGCCAGCTCGACGAGGAGCGGCGCACGGGCGTCGTTGCTGCCATCCATGTCGCTGCCTCATACCACGTCTCCCGTTTCTGTGGCGGAGACTCCCATGCCGGCGGTCGCGCCATGCAAGCAGTGATAGAAGCCTGGTGCGCAGAGAGCGACGAGTCGGTGGCCAGCGCCTCCGCGTCCGCCGCCATCATCGAGGGGAAGTAGAACACGGGAGGCCACCGCTGCTTGGGTCCCATGAAGTCCACCGCGGAGGCGACACCGGCGTACACAGCAGGTGTCTTGCCGGATCCTTTTGTTGCGAGGATCTTCGTCGACCCCACATGGACTCCACGGAAGAGGGGAATGTTAGGATGAACTCGAGCCGGTGCCGGCCATGGCGAAGTAGTGGTTTCCTCTTGACACTGCTTGCGTCGGGTGATCTAATGCACCTCGAAATCCAACATGTAGTGATACTACTACTAGTATACTAGAATTGAGACTTATCAAACGGAAAAACGAATGTTTTTAGATGATCCCTATAAACCCTAGTGGGTATGTACTCCGTAAAAACAAATTTTTCCAAAACTAAGTTGCTCCCTTTCATGAATTTTGTAGTATACTCCTCCGTCGACGCTCCCTTTCATGAATTATGTACTTCCTGTCGCCGACATGTGGGACATATAGCAACCGGGTCGACGTGTCAAGCACCAAATAACAGTGCAGAACAGCAGGGGGGACGCACCCCACTCGTACCGTCCCAGTAGTAGTAATGAGCAATGAGACGTCAAATCACAATGCCGCACCTTCCCAGATGGATGAAGCAACCATTATTGCACACTTCGGTTCGCCGTCATCTCAAACCACGTAGTATTGCTTCTGCCTCAAGAGGGACACGCGCATCGCCTTGGTACACCATGACACGTGGGACCGCATGACAGGCCATGCTCCCTCGCCGGTCGCTGGTAAAATCACCTCATTTTTACTATACTTCCTCTGTATTGGTTTACTAAATGGCATGCATGTCGTTCTAGGTTGAGAATTTAACTGGCTATATATGTGATGAACAGTACTCTAGCCTTTTAAAAATGTATACTTTTGTACAGTAGTACTATCGATGGATTGCGCCATAGAGCAAAAATTGAAATTCAAAAAAGGTGGTACATATAGAGAGCGCTCGTCGCCAAATTATGCATATAGTACTATTAAAAAAGATAGTACGTGCTTAATTGGGGTGCTAAATTCTATTAAAGAAATACTAGTAGTATGTACATACTGAAGCACACCTGAAATTAAACTATGCAACTAATCTGGTAGACACTGCATTAGAAGTTCTGCTAGGGGCTTAGCACAACACACCCCTCAAATTAAACTAAGCACACCTGAAATTAAACTATGCAACTAATCTGGTAGACACTGCATTAGAAGTTCAGAACCACCATGAGCAACGACACTGCCACCTTACTCGGAGTCCTCGTCCACGTCCTCGACTTCGTCCTTGTCCCTCTTCCTCTTGGCCGATACTTCTTTGCTTGAACCGCACACTTGGCTGTTGCTCTTCATCCAACCCTTGTAGATATTGAAACGAAGGTAGCCATCCATTGCAGCGTAGTGGATGTGGTCTATATCTAGTACATTCCGCTACCATGCATGACGATGAAATGTGTAATGAGGTTTCTCCAGTTTACGGTACGAAGGATGAACCATGGCTCCTGCCAGGGTCAGCATTGAAGGCTGAGGAGAGGGCACCAGCCGATTCTTCTGGAGGTCGAAGGGGTTGCCTACAACGAGGCCTATCCGAACCAGGACTTCTTTGTCGTTCTTAAAGTCTACAGTAACGAATTTCACTGTTTTGTCCTTGAGGAAGTTCTTAAAATCCTGGCACTCAACGTCGGCATGGCATATGTGGTAGACCAAGCAAACGTTATGTATGGAAACCTGGATCACGGCGGGCTTCTTCCTGTCTTCGTCCTTTAGATCCTTCTCTCATCCCAGGACTGTGGTGTACTCAACATCTAGCCCAGCGACCCACTCATCATCTGAGTTTTCGAACATGCGTCTGAAGTGAGAAAGGCATCCTTTCACTGTCACAGAAGAACGGGTGTAGATGACGTCGAACTCATCGCTGGTGATGGTTCTAACCTTGTACTCACCGCCGCTCGTGGAGATTTGGGACGCCATGGATTTGGGAGGAGGGTTAGGATTAATGGAACTGCCGTAATGTGAATGGATGAGACGACTAGGAGCGAACCGCCGTAGTATTGAAGGACGTGCGGGGATGAGTATGAGCGAACTGCCAGCGTGCGAACGGCAGGGTAGTGGCTTTCCATTCTCCCATGATACGGGCTTCCGAGAGCCCTTGGATCTGAGATCTAACGGTTGCATGGCGTGATTCTAGACGTATGGGTGAATATCCTATCCTGGAGGGTTATTCTGCAAATTTTTAGCAACTTAGCATGCGACCGTTTGATCTCAGATCCAAGGGCTGCCAGCAGCCCGTATCATGGTCGCGCCTACCACGACTGTCGCGTCGCTCGCACGGTCGCGCCCTCGGAGATTTAACACAGTGCGTTAGGCTATCTGATGTTGGCATGTCATACATAGTCATCACTTAGTCACTCATACTACAACAAGGTTGGCTATAATGTTGGTTATAAGTGTATTTTTTTACTCCTCTCTATCTCTTTCTTCGTACTCCCTCCGTCCCATAATATAAGAACATTTTTGACACTAGTGTAGTGCCAAAAATGTTCTTATATTATGGGACACAGGGAGTACTAGTATTTATTGCATTTGCCAAGGAGTGACCTCTTCCAATGAAATGGTGTTGCTAAGTTTGCTTCATTTAATTAGCTATAGACTCAAAATTTTCTTTTCACCTAGGTACACGTGCTTAGCACCATTTCTTCCTTGGGTCACCAAACTAGTCTCTCTCTTCTTGATTAACTTGCCACATCAGACTTTATGCCTATGTGGCAAGCTTAAGCACTTGTAGGAGCAAGTAAAAGTAAGTATAATAGTGCGCTTTACATGGCATTTTTGCATATGTGGAGGAAAGAGAGGCAAGGAAAAAGTGGAGAAGTGGGCTCTCATGCAAGAGCCAACCTCTACTACATGGTGGAGCATTGGGAGAGGCACCTGTATGGAGGTGGTCAGGAATCGGGAGACTCACGCCGGTCATAGCGCCGCAGTTAAAATGATAATGGAAAGTCAAATCACGGGGCCTCACCTGTTCAGCAGTAACTCGCTGTCAAATCACACAGCCCTACGTTTGCAGTAGCATACTCCCTCGTCTTCTCACGTCTCTATCGAACCGACTAGGCGGAACTGCCCCGCCTACCGCGCAGGAAAAGCCCCGCCCTCGACTTTTAAATACAACTACATCCACTTAAGAATCCAATGATATACTTTTTGTGACATAGTAACTCATATTTAGTTAGTCAAATGGACGACCTAGAACTACATGCAGGCCCTATAAACCGAGACGCCTAAAAATAAAAAAACCGAGATGGAGAGGGTAGTTCAGCACGTATCTTTTTAGATCAATATAGTCGGGATTCACCAAGGAGCAAAACCAGGTGGTAGGCTGCTCCTGTCGTGTTGGCGTAGCAACTCAAGCAGGGCCAGTCCACACATGAAATGGCGACACACTTAACAGGACCCCTTTGGCCGACATGTGGCTCATCCACCGCCTTGTTCCACATGTGATGCACCAAATTACAGTTCGGAGCGGCGGTTGGAATTGGAGGCACCCCGGTCGTAGCGCCGCAGTAGTAGAAAATGAGCGATGAGGGCTCAAATCGCAAAGCCCCACCTTTCCCGCATTAAGCTAGACGGAAGAAGCAACCATAATTTCACTCTAAGGCACAAGAGCATAAAGAAAAGAGAAAACAATGATGCGTGCGGCAGCTACCCAGGGCACCCTAGGGTAGGGGTCTCCACTACAGATCCTTTTTTTGAAAGCGCCTCCACTACAAATCGTCTTCTCCCTCGTCCTCTTGAAGAAAATTGATGATGAGTGCGGCAGTAGGGTTTGTAGGAGTACTACGACATGCGAGGCCACGTCGTAGTAAACGGGTTCGAGTTGACGCCTTAAATATGTGTGGGCCGCTTGGTTTTACGAGAATGAGACAACATTTTGGGTTCGAGGACCAGTGGAGATATAGTACGTACAAAAAATTATGGACGTAGGTTCGACCGAAAGGCAATGATGCATGGGCCTGCATTTTGATATACCCGGGGCCGCGTGAAATTTTCTACTCTACTCAAAACTAGTAAGGTACACATGTATTGAACGCATGAGATTTCGAAACCAAATTATGAATAAATACACACTATAGCATGTAAAGCTTTGAGTCATATATGCATGATGTAGATATTCGTTTAGTTCTTATAGTTCATCTCATACAAAATCAATTAGTTTTATAGAAATTTTAAGATTCATGGGTTTGTGCATTGTAAATCATAAAGTAAAAAACAAATAATGGCAATTCATTTAGAAAAAATAATCAATTATGATATAGAAGATTCTAGAACAAAGGAGAAGTGCTTGTGTTTTGAGGTTTGTGCACTATGCTTAAGTTCAACCATGGAGTCTTCTAAATTGTACATGTGGCAGATCTGGTGGAATGTTGATGATATCCAATGGCCAGTAGTGCTCGGATTTGCCTATCTCTAAAATGTCGGCTTAGCTTCATCCAGCGACCATCTTTCAAAGTTATTGGCACACTATATAGTTCTTGTGCCATAGTTGCATGTTTTGGAAAAAAGCTACTAGTGGGTTGTACTATCTATTTAGGAATAGAAGATGTATACATGGAAGTTGTAGGGAAAGAGATGACATGGAGCATCTCAATTCCTATGAGTAGGGATTGGAAAAGAGATGACATTTGGTTCACATCATAGGAACTTTTCTATTGAATCTAGAGATGACATGTATCTCAATTCCTATGAGGAGGGATTAGAAAAGAGATGTAATTTGGTTCATATCATAGGAACTTTTCTATTGAATATATGCTAATGTTTATTTTCCTTTGAAATTAAGGGAGTATAGGAATCCATTCATATGAACCAAGTGGCTCTAAACCTATAGAAATCAGATCATGTTTATTTCCTTTGAAATGTCGAGTATATGAATCTATTCCTATGAACCAATTGGCTCTAAAGGAAAAAATCCTATAAAAATCATATCATATAGAGTTCCTATGATATTCCTCGACACTAAAGGATGCTTGAAATTGCTGCGGGTGATACGATGGTCTTTCTTTGTAGACTCCTCACCCATCTTTATAGTTACCTCTCGAAGATGAATGAAATGATATATATACATGGTATTCTACATGTGCAATTTGGTACACTAAAACTCGGTAAAAGTTTGTGAGGTTCGAATTTTCAATAAAGCTATATGCACTGCATTTCGGAACGGAAGGAGCATACGGCAGTTACTAACACTCACGTGGAAGATTTGTGTGTAGGAGTGGCTGTTCTGTTAAATGACATGGCAAAACTGACACTGTCGGATGCCGATCTAACGGTTCTTACGGCGTTCGTCAGGAAAAGGCTTGTGGCAAACGTTTGTCGGATAATGATTTACGGACACATGCATTGCATTGATACGTGCCCCCCTCTCTCTCACACACACACACCCTCACGAGTCATGACTTTCCCGAGTCCTCTCGCAGACTCGCACGTCGCACCCACCGTCTATCTGCAGGTAGACGTCATGCACATATGTGCTCTTCACACCCTACCCTCAGAACTTCTAAAAAACAAAAGACGGCTCACACATTTTATTTTAGCTCACACGTAACACACTTATACTATTACTCTTGCGGCGAATGTTCTTTGGGCATAGTATATTATACTCTCACAAAGAGAAGCGGTGCACGCACGCACTAGTTCTCTCACACCCACTCGCGGGTACACATAGGAGCGCATTTTTTGAAGCTGGTACAACAAAATCACTCCACTATATATAAAAGCAGGAGCCTTAGCGCTTGCTTTACTAGGGTTCCTCTCGTTCACTCTCTCATGCTCTCCAGATCTAAGAAACACATAGGTGGCCACACTCTCTCTCAGCTCATGGTTGGTCACAAATCCGGCCGGACAACCTTGACCGGGGCAGGGGTGTAGGTGCATCGTTCACGCTCTCGTCAGCAGCGAGGGAGGAGACCAACGGCTGCCCGCGCGTCCCGATCGGTGGCCGTGTCGTTCTCTCTAAGAGAGCGCCGGCTCAGGAGGGCCTCTGACCCCTTCTTCCTCCATGCGGTATTGTGGCCAAGATGCGGCCTCCCGACGCCGTCTTTGCCACATGCCGACGACCCTCAGGTATATATTCCTTCGAAACCTGTCTTGCTCTACCGCCCCAGCTCCCTTCATGTGGATCCTTTTCTACTTCCGTCCGTTGTTCCAAAGCCACCAAGACTTCTACTATTATTAGAAGTAAAGCTAGTTCATACAGTCGACACAAAGTGTTGGTTCAAACATGGAAGAAAGTGGGAAAGCTGTAGCATGAATCTAGGACTTGGTTCTAAGAGGAAACGGGGGAAAGTAGTAATATCTGTCACTACTTAAATAATCGTATTTTGTATTTGCGCAAACAGGGATGTCTGTCTCCATATCGTTTCGGGATGTCTGTCTCCGTATCATTTCTATCCGCGCAATCAAAAGCACACACCTCAGTTTTAGTACAACTGCGCAAAATGAGATGGCTATCCCTCGTTGCCGTTGTCTAACCTCCCGTCTTCAAGGTATCCCTACATTGGTAGTAACTAAGGTAGAATGACCAACACAATCTAAAAGAAGCTGATTCGTACGTTTTACTTCCTGATTGCAGTGCAGGGACGAGCGAAAACAACTGCATCCGAGTCCGGAATGCACTTTCTACCAGTTCATCCATGGACCAAGGACTAGCTGGCACGGCTGCACGGTGGTTTTTTGGACAGGTGCATGGACAAGAGGCATTGTGGTCTGCTTATTTCTCCAAATAGCGGTGCTTAAATTTAGTGGAATGCACAAGCATTTCAGCTAGTCAGTACATTGCATGGTTCAGTTCAGCATTCTAGCTGAGACCACAATTATAATTGGTTATTCTGGAATGAGAGAACCTAACCCTGGATGGTGGCAACTAGAAAAAACCAGAGTGAACTCCAGGAAATTTAAGCCTGCCGGGAGGCCCTTTGCTCAGAGAAGCCTTGCTTGTTTTTTCCTAATTTGTAAACCTTCTCACAACTTTGTCTTTTGCTGTGAACTAGTATATGTTTGTTATGTGCTATGAATCATTGAGATGTATAAAATTGCTTAACTTATGCTTTTCAAGTTTTTTATGAAGATGAGTTTAATGTGAGTGTTCCACATGAGCGCTGGACTAGCATGTGAACGTTTGGAATTTATTACATTATGGCCTCAATTAACTACATGAACCACTGTAACAAGATACATAGTTGCTTATATGTCAGACAGCAGATTGTTGATTGTTAGCTGGTCGATAGCCTAGTGTTGAAGTGAGCTGAGCCAATGTGCCGTGTTTTGCACAAATGCTTACAAGTGGGGTAGCACCAACAGTATTTACAAGTACTTATGTATACGTCGGCGCATGGTTCTCGAACGAGTGCTCTATTTCATCAAAACATACACTGCTCATATGATAAACCGTGACAACTTATGTCTTACCATGCCATATTCATAAAAAAACTAGTGAGGACGCATCTGTTTCGGCAACAATTACGATGGTTCTCACATGATTCACGGGCACACAAAAGTAGCAGCAGTTCCCATAGACGGATTCAAACAGAGTACTAGCCTTAGAGGGGTCGATAACAGGCAAGGTTCGGATAATTAGACACAATCCAAACTACTATTAAACACTAGTTGGGGCAACTATTTCATGCCTCGATCTAATTTGGGCTGGACACAAGACGGACCTTGCCATGAACATCATCGAGGACGTCCCGCAGCAGCTCAATCCTGTGAACCTTCATGAAAACAACCTTGTGGCCTTGCCACTGATAAACTTGTTTGTGGAGGCATGCCACATCATCTTCCTGCATAAGCTTGACAAGAACAGTATGCCTCACAAACGAAGGAGTAGCTTTGAACTTATTGTGCTTCAGTACACCCTGGACAACACGCCTGACAACAGTGAGGCTAGAATACAACTCTTCATTGGTATAACCGCAAATGGCTTCCAGGATCCAACAGCCTAAGAACTCTGTTTTCCCAGTGTGTATATTCAGGTCGTCCGCCTCATAGCGAGTGACATGTACAACCACACAATCCTTGTCTGCATCAGGGCTTTAATTGAAACAGAAACAAATTTTGAATTACTTTTCAGTATAAGAAACACAAGTTATTTAAACCACTATGTATAGCATGGCATCGAAGCTAATAAAATTTTGCATTATTAATCACCACATACTTCCTTTTCTAAAAAAATAACCACATACTTAGATGAAAAACCACAATCGAGATCGGCAAAGAAGGAAATCACCTTGGGCAGCTCAGCAGGGGGGGGGACACATCCTCGAAGGGGGAAAACTGCTCCTGCAGTGCCACGGGGGCTATAACCTCAAATGGGACGTTGACCATCTCAGTAGTGGCCGTGAGCGTATCTGGGGTCGGCTCGGTGGTTGCCTCCATCTTCTTGGAGCTCTTTGTCTCGTGGGGATCAGCATCTCGCGTCTGCTCCAATATCGGCAGATCTTTGCCTGGTTCTCCTTGGTCCATCACGAAACTGACAAATACTAGGAGACCACTGAAAGGAAAACACAATCGCAATGACAATGAAACAAAAAAGAGAGTGAGGATCGGTTACTGCTTTGCAAAAGTTCTTTTTTCTCTGAACGGAAATATACCAACATCACGGATCCGCTTACCTTCCCTTCGTTCGGAGAGAAGAACAGTGGCAGATGCGAGTGTTGCCTTTCTTGAATACGGTGAGGTGGGGTTTTGTGATACGACAGCTCGTTACTGCCGCGCTACAACCGGGGTGACTCTCCACCTGCATACTGCCTTCTAATTTGGTGGATGGCATTTGGGCCTGCACGCTGCATGGCCCGCATGTCGGTGAACAAAAGTATAACGACATTCAGTAGAGGGAGACGTTTCAATGACCTAGGAGGAGCCAGAAGCGGTAGAGTGTCTCCACTTTACTAGTAGTAATTGTTTTTCTGGGTAGCTGTAGAGTGTCTCCACTGTACTAGTAGTAATTGTTTCTCTGGGCCCAAGACAAAACAGCCCATCCACACTAGTAAATAGTAAAATCAATTCAAAAGCCCATATATTTACTGAGTTGACAGATGGGTATGTCGAAGAGCAAAAAAAGGAGTTTCAGGTGGGCAAAAGTGCTTCTGAACGTGCCGGGCTTCTATTTACAACATATTGTGGTCATAATCCAGTAAATTTTACCACCCAGGATGTTCACTCTATGGACCTGACCGATCCATTTGATTGTGACTGCCGAAAATAGTGCTGGAGTTAGATGTTGTTTTCCTTTTCAATCTGTTTTTTTTTGTAAACCTGATGAACAATTAACCCTCGTGCTTTTGTACAGTTTGTAAGCTGGAGTTAGATGTTCCTGCCCTTTTCAACTCGGCTGTGACAGTCATATTTTCTTTGAAACAAGGAAAATGGCTTGCCATTCGTTTAATTTAGAGTGAAATATTGTAACAAATCCCAACCAAGGGAAATAACATCACTCTCGCCGGCTGCTTGAGCTCACTATGCATTACAGAAGCCAAGTGATTAGCCCCCACCAGCACCGACAAACTTATTTCGAACTAGCACATCAAATGGGTTGTAAATTTTCATAGGAAAGGCTGCATGACCGTGAAAGATTTGGATTCTGACATTTGGGACCCGCGAGGAAATAGCCTATCCAAGGTGGTGTCGACTTACTAGCCAGTCAACAAACGATTCTGCCTACCAGCCGTTGGATTGACATCCAACATCTGTCGTGTATCTTCTATCTCTTGTCTTCTTCTTCCTCTAGCCGTCCAAACCAAACCACCTCGTCGGCTTCGCCTGCTCCCGCCTCCCATGGCTGGCTGCGCCTCTGCCGCCCTACCGTATGTACCCTCCAACGTTGGCCAGTCTCTCCCTCTATTCCCCCACACGTCCTGTTATTCTCCGGCGATGTCAGCCCCAACACGCACCCGCGCCCGAACCAGTCAACCCTCGTACTCCCCTCCACCTGCGACTGGACCGGCGCATCTTCAACGGCTCCTGTTCGTTCCGTCCGAGGCCTCACAGTCGTCCTGCGCCTTGCGGCCTTGGTTCGCTCGCCGTGCGCGGTGCGCCGCCCCCTTGCGTTGTCAACATCGTCAACAACCGAGAGGAACAAGGAGATGATTGTACGTGGAGAGGATGACAGTAGGGACCCACCAGTGTCATGGCAGTACGCAAGCAAGTGCCTCTATAGTACAAGCCCAAAAATATGGTTCCTCCTAATGGTTTGACATCTGGGGCTCACGCCATTGTCAATGTAGTCTATAAACGAGAGAATTACACTACGAGCGGCTGACACCAGGGACCCAGCAAGTCGCGCAATTTTTTTGAGGAACAAGCAGTTTTTATTTATTCTAGTTTTAGTGACCGGTCAGGGTAACAACGAGGTTGTGCGGGGGCTGTGGCCCGTCTAGCCAGGGTTTTATTTATGTTTACCACATCATGAGCCCAGTTGTGTTTTTTTCTTGCTGAAAATGGCTAGCCCAGTTCTATTTTTTTAAAGAAATACCCAAACAAGGCCTACTTACTTTATCGGCCCTGCTGGGCTGCAAATCTTTCAAGATGAGGAGAGTTTCATTCGGTTTGCCCAGAAATGGGCTATACATTTTTAAAACACATCAAACCAGGAATTAGTTTCATTTTTTTTCATTACAAGATCTTAAATTCCATTGATTTTTTATGCGTGGACAATTATTTGGATTTTATATTTATACAAATTATTTTTCAAAATAGTTTGAATGTGAATCGATATTTCTAGATTAAAAACAGTTGACCGAACCGAAATATGCAAAATTTCGCATACTTTTTAACCGTGGCCACAATATGGGGTGTAATGCTAACAAAAAGAAGATGGGCTCCAAAAATATTCTTAAGAATTAGGAAATGGCCTGTACATTATTAGAAATAATGGCAGATGGGTTGTATGCTGTTTTCCACAGATTTGAGGCTGACTTGTGCACCTACTACAGGTTGACGCGTATGCTTTCATAAAAAAGGTTGATGCACACGCAACGCCCTGTCAACTTAGTCAACACACGAGAGCAGTGGCTGTTGGATGTCCATCCAACGGCTGTCGTGCTTCTTCAATCTCTGCTCTTCATGCTCCAGCCGCTCAAACAAGCGCCGGCGGGGCTGCCTGCTCCCTCCTCCCTCGGCCGGCTATGCTGCCGCGTAGGCCTCACGGCCCCACCATACTCCCATCGCTGGCCTAGCCATCCCTCTACTCACCCACACATGTTGTTATTCTCCGGCGACGGCAGACGAACCAGTAAACCCTCGTACTCCTCCGCGTGGGAAACAACTGCCAAGTATTCCCTGGCTCCGTGTCATTCCCTTCCTAGGCCTCGCCGTCGTCCACCACCCGGGTGCTCTCAGCGCGGCCTGGTCAACATGTTCAATGAATGACATCCATCGGAAGTGGACTGTACGTGGAGAGGCTGACAGCTCGGTCCACGGCCGCATGCAAGGAAATGCCTCCTTATTACGCGCAAAATAATGATTCCTCCACCTGACAGCTAGGACCCACAGGAAGGACCTCTGTATTTCCTAAAAAAACGTTCCCCCCGCTGACAGGTCGGACCCACCAGCTATATCTTCGCACGCAAGGAAGTGCCTCCTTATTACGCCCAAAAAAATGAATACCCCCCTGCTAGCTGGGACCCACCATATTGTTGCGCTGACTTGTGGGCCTACTAAGTTGACGGGGACGGAGGGCTTTGTCAACTTAGTCAATACTCCAGTGACTGTATGATGTCCATCCAACGGCCATAGTGCTTCTTCAACCTCTGGTCTTCTTGCTCCAGCCGCCCAAAGCAGCGCCAATCATGACACCTGCTCCTACCTCCCGTGGCTGGCTGTGCTACCGTGGATGCCTCGCCGCCCCCATACTACTCCCACCACTGGCCAGGCAATCCCTCCACTCACCCACACCCCCTGTTATTCTGCGGCGACGGTAGCCTCACACCACAGCCGAACCAGTGAACGCTCGTACTCCTCTCCGCGTGGGCATCCACTGACGCGTCTTGCCTGGCTCCGCGTCATCCCCTTCCTAGGCCTCCCTGTCGTCCACTGCCATGGTGCTCTCGGCGCGGCGTGGTCAACGACCGACTTCCATCGGAAGAGTATTATACGTGGAGAGGCTGGCAGCTAGGTCCATGGCAGCCGCAAGGAAGTGCCTCCTTATTACGCGAAAAATAATTATTCCTCCACCTGACAGCGGGGATCCACCGGACGGGCCACCCGTATTTTGCGAAAAAAATTGTTTCCCCCTGACTGTTGGGACCCACCGGACGGGCCACCGTATTTCGCGAAAAAAACATTCCCCCCGCTGTCAGCTCGGACCCACCGGAAGTGCCTCCTTATTATGCACAAAAAATGAATACTCCCTCGGCTAGCTGGGACCCACCTTAGTGGGAGGCTGACTTGTGGGCCTACTAAGTTGACGGGGATGAAGGGCTTTGTCAACTTAGTGAATATGAACGATTCTAGCTCCAGTGACCGTACGATGTCCATCCAACAACCGTAGTGCTTCTTCAACATCTGGTCTTCTTTCTCCAATCGCCCAAAGCAGCGCTGGTCGTGCCGCATGCTCCTGCCTCCTGTGGCCGGCTGTGCTGCCGCAGAGGCCTCACCGCCCCCTACTATTCCCATCGCTGGCCAGGCCCTGTGGCAACGGCGGCCTCACACCGCAGCCGAACCAGTGAACCCTCATACTCCTCTCCACGTGGGCTTCCACTACCGCGTCTTCCCCGGCTCCGCGTCGTCCCCTTCCTAGGCCTCGTCGTCGTCCACCGCCGTGGTGCTCTTCGCGCGGCGTGGTCAACGTGGTCAAGGAACGACTTCCATCGGAAGAGTACTGTATGTGGAGAGGCTAACAGCTGGGTCCACGGCCACAGCCCAGTTTTTTGTGATTTGCCAAGTAAGTCGCTTTGTCAGGCCTGTTGGGCTGCAAATCTTTCAAGACGAGGAGAGCTTTCATTCGGCTGGTCGAGAAAATGGCCCATCAGTAATGAGAAATGGGCTGTACATTTTTAAAACACATCAAACCGGCAATTAGTTTCAAATATCTTTTTTTTCATTTCAAGATTTTAAATTACATAAATTTTTATGCGTGGAGAATTTGTTGGATTTTATATTGATATACATTTATTTTTAAAATCAGTTTGAATGTGAGTCGAAATTTCGGGATTAAAAATAGTTCGGACCGCACCGAAATATGCAAAATTTCGTATAATTTTTTAACCGTGCCCACAATATGGGCTGTAATGCTAACAAAAAGAATATGGGCTCCTATAAAAACCTTAAGAATTAGCAAATGGGCTGTAAATTATTAGAAATAATGGCAGATGGGTTGTATGCTGTTTTCCACAGATTTGAGGCTTTCCTAAAAAAAGGTTGACGCACAAGCACTGACTGTTGGATGTCCATCCAATGGCCGTCGTGCTTCTTCAATCTCTGCTCTTCCTGCTCGAGCCGCTCAAACAAGCGCCGGCGGGACTGCCTGCTCCCTCCTTCCCGCGGCCGGCTGTGCTGCCGCGCAGGCCTCATCGCCCCACCGTACTCCCATCGCTGGCCTAGCCATCCCTCTACTCACCCACACCTGTTGTTATTCTCCGGCGACGACAGACGAACCAGTAAACCCTCGTACAGTCGTACTCCCCTCCGCGTGGGAAACAAATGCCGAGTCTTCCCTGCCTTCGTGTCGTCCCCTTCCTAGGCCTCGCCGTCGTCCACCGCCATGGTGCTGTCGGCGCGGCGTGGTCAATGTGGTCAACGACTGACTTCCATCGAAAGAGTACTGTGCGTGGAGACACTGATAGCTAGGTCCACGGTCGCAGCAAGGAAGTGCCTCCTTATTACGCGCAAAATAATTATTCCTCCACCTGACAGCGGGGACCCACCGGATGGGCCACCGTATTTTGCGAAAAAAACATTTCCCCCTGACTGCTGGGACCCACTAGCTACACCTTCGCGCGCAAGGAAGTGCGTCCGGGAAAAAAGAAACAAAACAATTCACCCCCTGACTGCTGGGACCCACCAGCTACATCTTCGCACGCAAGGAGGTGCCTGACTATCGGGACCCACCTGGTCGAAGCGTACGTAGCATTGTCACTCTGGTCGCGAACGTGTACGTACATATATACTGGTGGATGTAGAGGCACGCACGTGTCGTAGTAGAGGCCCGAACGTAGCATGTACACGTACGTACACCGGCCAGGGTGCAAGAAAGAAAATACGGCCACGTATGTGTACATACGGGTGGGGTCTCGACCGCCTACTCGCGCATACGTACGGCGAGGGCTCATTGACATGGCTGGGTCAAAAGAGAGAAACAGTGTCATCGTCGTGTTCATGGGGAGGCACCGGAATGCGTCGTGTTCATGGGGAGGCAACAGAATGCGCCGTGTTCATCGGGAGGCAACGGAACGCATGGGAGCCAACCGACTGGGTCGGAACGGAATGTGTGGTCGTGTTCATCGGGAGGGCTTGGACGGAACAGGCAATGGAAATGAGGCCTGGCGTACCGTAGAACAGAGGAAACAGCCTTGTGTTCGACCAGCCACGTTCGAAATGGGATCCTGTTCATCGGGAGGGGTCTGGCGTACCACCAAACGGACGAAACGGACCTCCTATGGTCGAAACGGGGGTCCTATTGATCAGGAGGGGTGTGGCGTACCGCAAAACGGATGAAACGGACCTCCTACGGTCGAAACGGGGGTCCTGTTGATCGGGAGGGGTGTGGCGTACCGCAAAACGGACGAAACAGACCTCCTATGGTCGAACGGGGGTCCTGTTCATCGGGAGGGGTGTGATGTACCGCAAAACGGGACTCCACGGGATATTGTTCATCTCCACCGTCGACCTCCTCCAGCCTCCACGGGCTACCGTCGAACTCCTCCAGCCTCCACGGGCTCCTGTTCATCCAGCCTCCAACGCGCGCTACTCCACCGGCTACTGTTCAATCACCCCTCCACGGGCACCCCTCCACCGTCTACTATTCATCCAACCCTCCACACCATGGGGTCCTGTTCAACCACCCCTCCACGGGCACCCCTCCATCATCTACTGTTCATCTAGCCCTCCACACCACGGGGTCCTGTTCATCCAGAGGCAACGCCACTTCTCACTCTTCATCCACCCCCCCTCCCCCGCCCCCCGCAACGCTCACTGTTCATCCCAGAGGCAGCATCGATCGACTTCAGTTAGCAGCACTAGCGAAGGAATCGCTCGATCGGGTTCAGTTAACAACCATCGATCGATCGCTCGGGTTCAGTAACGCGTAGCCTATAGTGCAATCGCTCGGGTTCAGTTAGAGCCCAACGCCTCGCTCGAGTTCAGTTAGAGCCAACGCCTCGCACACACGCGCATACGTGTACAAGAGAAATGCGCATCGCTCGGCCCCCGACCTCCCACCGTAACTGGGAACTCCCCGAAATTTTCCTCGCCCTCGCTTCTACCACGGTTTTTTCCGTCATGGACGGCCCAAAGAATGTCATGCAGTTGCGTCTCCGGCCACCCAGGATGAAAAGCCCATTTTTTGTCATGATTTTTTGTCATAGAAGCAGGAGCCCACCACATCTATGATGATACCGGGTTTTGTCACAATTATCGTCATAGAAGTGTCATATGTATGATAAAAAAAAATTGTTCGGCCCAAAATGTCACGGATGTGTCTTTTTTTTGTAGTGGAGGGCCTTAGGTTTCACTAGTGGCTTCTCTCGAGAGCATAAGTATTATAGTGGGTAAACAAATTACTGTTGAGCAATTGACAGAATTGAGCATGGTTATGAGAATATCTAGGTATGATCATGTATATAGGCATCACATCCGAGACAAGTAGACCGACTCATGCCTGCATCTACTACCATTACTCCACACATCGACCGCTATCCAGCATGCATCTAGAGTATTAAGTTTAAAAGAACAGAGTAACACTTTAAGTAAGATGACATGACATAGAGTGATAAGCTGATGCAATATGATATAAACCCCATCTTGTTATCCTCGATGGCAACAATCCAATACGTGCCTTGGTGCCCCTACTGTCACTGGGAAAGGACACCGCAAGATTGAACCCAAAGCTAAGCACTTCTCCCATTGCAAGAAAGATCAATCTAGTAGGCCAAACCAAACTGATAATTTGAAGATACTTGCAAAGATAACCAATCATACATAAAAGAATTCGGAGAAGATTCAAATATTGTTCATAGATAAACTTGATCATAAACCCACAATTCATCGGTCTCTACAAACACACCGCAAAATAAGATTACATCGAATAGATCTCCACGAGAATCATGGAGAACTTTGTATTGAGATCCAAAGAGAGAGAAGAATCCATCTAGCTAATAACTTTGGACCCGAAGGTCTGAGGTAAAATACTCACACATCATCGGAGAGGCTATGGTGTTGATGTAGAGGCCCTCCGTGATTGATGGCCCCTCCGGCGGAGCTCCAGAAAAGGCCCCAAGATGGGATCTCACGGGTACAGAAGGCTGCGGCGGTGGAATTAGGTTTTTGGATCCGTATCTGGTAGTTTGGGGGTACGTAGGTATATATAGGAGGAAGAAGTACGTTAGTGGAGCAACATGGGCCCCACGAGGGTGGAGGTCACACCTGGGGGGGGGGGGGGTAGGCGCGCCCCCTACCTCGTGGCTTCCTGGTTGATGTCTTGACGTAGGGTCCAAGTCATCTGGATCACGTTCGACGGTTTCATTCTGTTTGGACTCCGTTTGATATTCTTTTTCTACGAAACTCTGAAATAGGCAAAAAAACAACAATTCTGGGTTGGGCCTCCAGTTAATAGGTTAGTCCCAAAAATAATATAAAAGTGTATAATAAAGCCCAATAATGTCCAAAATAGAATATGATATAGCATGGAACAGTAAAAAATTATAGATACGTTGGAGACGTATCACGTGTCCCCTCCCAGTATGCATGAATGTCCGCAGGCAAAACGAAGTACCTTCCTGAATGAATATCGAACAAAATAGGTGCAGGAAAGGTAATAATTTGAACAATATTCTCGCTAAATACCAGGTTATAAATAAGTCTCTTTTCCTCATCATGGCAAATAAACTTATGTGCTACCATGCTATCATAATCTAAATATATAGTGGGTAGAAATTTATCCTCTTTTTCATGGTGTCTAATGGGTATCTCAAAAGTTTTTAGCAAGGCGGGAGGTGAAGATGCCTCTGAAAATAGGACCCTTTGCATGGTTCATACTCATCCGTCTAGCAACCATAGTGCCCAAACTGTAAATTTTATCTTGATGCAAAGCATGGCGCAAATAACGAGGTCAGGGGCACTAAGGCCTCCACTGTCTCCACGACCAATTAAACATCTTGCAGTAAATAATGAGTAATAGCGTAAAGCAGGAAGATGTATACTAGATACTCTCGCTCCCGACACTCCTCTACCTTCCCCAACGGTAATTTCATGAATAAGGCCTTCCACATCACTAGGACGTGGTTCCTTGATGCTACCTTCATAAGGTAATTTACAAACCTCATAAAAGTCATAAAGCGTCATCTCTTTGTACTCATCATATAAGTAAAAGTCTACCATGGGTGGTGATTTCCTATGATGAAAATGAAAATTTTGCACAAAAGTATTAGTGAGTAGGAGATACTGATTACACCAGTTGCACGAAAGTAATACTGATTGCATGAAAATTTTGCAAGAAAATATTTTGTAGAGAAGTGATAAATCATATCCTGGGGACTACCCACACAACCAGGAGCAAGAGAATTAAACCATAACTTAGCATCACCCTTTAATGAGAAAGGAAACAATTTGATAATATAGTAATAGCGAGTTTTTCCTCATGAGCAAATAGGGTGGCTATATAATTTAATTTAGTAAGATGTGCCATAATAGTTTCAGATTCATAACCATGAAAAGGATTAGATTCAACTAAAGTAATTAACTCAGGATCAACAGAGAATTCATAATCCTTATCCGTAACAAATGTAGGTGAAGTAGCAAAAACTAGGTCATATTTCATTCTAGCATTCAAGGATTTTTCTTTCAACTTAGCTAACAATTTCATAAGATCCTCTCTATCATTACAAGCAAAGAAGTCTCTAGCAGTTTCTTCATCCATAACATAACACTCAGGAAAAACAGACAATTCATATCTAGGGGGAGAATCATAATCATTAGTTACAATAATATCATCAGTTTCAGTAATTTCATTCTCTCTAACCCTAGGAAGTTGTTCATCAAGAAATTCACCTAGTGGCACAGTATTATCAAGCATAGAAGTAGTATCATCATAAGCATCATGCATAGCAGAACTAGCATCATCAATAACATGCGACATATCGGAATCAATAGAAGGTGTAGGTGTCACAAGTTTACTCAAAATAGAAGGAGAATCAAGTGCAGAGCTAGATGGCAGTTCCTTACCTCCCCTCGTAGTTGAGGGAATAATCTTAGTTCTTTGATCTTTGAAGTTCCTCATAGTGATCAACAGATATAAATCCCAAGTGACTCCGAGAATAGAGCTATGCTCCCCGGCAACGTCGCCAGAAAAAGGTTTTGATAACCCACAAGTATAGGGGACCGCAATAGTTTTCGAGGGTAGAGTATTCCACCCAAGTTTATTGATTCGACACAAGGGGAGCCAAAGAATATTCTTGAATATTAGCAGCTGAGTTTTCAATTCAACCACACCTGAAAGATTTAGTATCCGCGGCAAAATAGTTAGTAGCAAAGTAGTATGGAAGTAACGATAATGGTGGCAAAAGTAATAGTAGCAGTTTTGTAGCAATCGTAACAGTGGCAACAGAGACGTAACTAAGCAAAGATCAATATGTGAAAATCCCGTAGGCAATGGATCAATGATGGATAATTATGTCAGATGGTATTCATCATGGAATGGTTATAACATAGGGTGACACAGAACTAGCTCCAGTTCATCAATATAATGTTGGCATGTATTTCGAATATAGTCATACATGCTTATGGAAAAGAACTTGCATGACATCTTTCGTCCTACCCTCCCATGGCAGTGGGGTCCTATAGGAAACTGTTGGATTCAGGGTTTCGCAGACCCTTGAGAGGTTCGAACATTGGGGTGCGTGCGAAGAACTCGTCCTCCCAACCTGCCTGCTCGCTAATCCCACGACCTAGATCAACAAACCCAACTAATAAGAGACACAACAGTTTACCTAGGTTTGGGCCACCTTGTAGTGTAAAACCCTACTCCTGTTTTGTGGTGGATTGGCCTCGAGGGGCTGAGGACGAACTAGTACAGTGGAGAACAACCTCAGGAGGAGAGGTGTTCTTGCGCTCGATGAGCTGGTGGGCCTGAGGATGATCTCAATGATCTGTCCCTCTCTATGGTGGTGGCTAAGTCCTATTTATAGTGGCCTTGGTTCTCTTCCCAAATGTAAGGTGGGAAGGGATCCCACAATGGCCAAATTTGAAGGGATACAACTAGTACATGATATCCTGACAAAAGTAGTCTTCGCCTGCCAAAAGCTCCTGGTCGTGACGCCGCGGTGGGCTCCATGATGACCTCCGTCCTGCCGTCCTGGCGGTCTTGGTATTGTTGCATCGGAATGGAAACCTTTAGTTGATCCCTTGGGACTCTGCGCCTATGCTTGCCTCCTTAGCACCGAAGAGGAAACTGGTACACTGCGCCCGCTGGCGCCCGCCTGGCCTTGGTCGTCATGGCTCACGTCATATGAACCTCGCGAGGTGCACCTTGCATTGATATCTTACCTCCTCGGGAGCTAGCCTGGTGAGGCTGCCCCCCAGGGAGGTCTTGGTGTCGTCGGCCCCGTGAGGCTTGGCCCGTCGCGAGGGTCTTGGGTTGTCAATGTTGAAGCTGGACCGTACCAGGCCGTTGTCAGGGCCATGCTGTGGGCCGTGGGCAGGCATGTCTGGGTACCCCCATTCCCAGAGCGTCGATAGTAGCCCTCGGGCCCAAGGCGCGCTCGTACTTAGCTTCGAGCCGAAGCCAAACGGCAACTGCGGAGCGCCACGGGCCTTGGTCGACGCGTGATGATTGAGACGTGGGCGCCTCTGCTTCCCCATGTTGCGTCGGCAACCGTCCGCCTTGACGAGACTTCACTGCATGCATTGAAAAGCCATCATGGCATGGAATCATGGAGGCCGGCGGTTGGCCTCCCGCAGGCTATAAATGAGAGGAGGGGCAGAGCCTCTCTTGCTCATCTCCGTCTTCTCGCCGCCCGCTTCTTCTTCCTCTTTCTTGCCTCGTCGTCTTGCTGTAGTTCCCATGGCGCTGATCAGGAGGTTTTCCACGACAGAAAAGGGGCAGGCCCCTCGGGAGGAACCCAAACCGCTTTCGCTGAAGAAGAGGTCCAGCCGCCCTCGCGATGCCGGGGAGAGCAAGGAGGTGATGCGGCCCTGGTACGAGCGGCCACCGCCTAGCTTCCCGCTCCCTCTGTACGCCCGTGCGCTCAGCTCCGGAGAGGGCGGCAGCACCCAGCACCGCGCGGGCCACGGCCATGGTGGCTAGGCTAGGTCTATGCGGCCAGCTAGCCCGCGAACCCAAGCCGAGGGCTCCTCGCGTGAGTCCGTGATATGGGCGGCAATGCCGCCATGCACTTGGATCTGGTTCCCGCGGTTCTTCGCTGAGGAGATGCCGACAAGGGAGCCATTCGAGTTGTGGCTGCAGCATGCCGGGTGCTGCAGCCTGGCCATGGGGGCGGAGGTTGAGGCCGTCCCTCCTGGCGGCATCTTCATGACTCGAGGATGGGGCGAGGTTGCCCGTGCCTACAGCGTGGACGGGGCCCTCTGTCAGGACCCCGACTCAATGCCACATCGATCTAGCATGTAACACCTCATATCACTTTGCGGCCTCACGCACGGTATTCCCACGGGTGTCGCCTTACCTTTGCCCGGGACCGTTTGCGCCTTTTGGCACACGTATATGACAGTGTCGCTAGCATCCATATGATAAGGAGCCCTGGCTGACATGGCTAGTCGTAAACCCAAAGTGGCACAGACTTACAGGGACAGGCATCCATGACCCAGCATCGAACGTGTCGGTCATCAGCGAGTGAAACCAGGCTGTAGCACTGGGCTAGCAGGACTCCGGTGAACCGGGCTATAGCGAGCTAACAGGACTCCGGTATTCATCGCGTGACATTTCCCCGAAGGGACAGACACAGGAACAAAGAAGGACACATGCCGGCCAGCCTAAGTGTTCCGGAGCAGTAGCAAGCTACCATGGCTCGGTGGAAACACTGGGAGACATTTCCCCGTAAGAGAGGCTACTAAAGATAAACAACTAGATGGTCAGATCCCACACATACCAAGCATTTCAATAACATACACACAATATGCTCGATATGTGCAAATACAACATGGCATCACAACATGACTCTACGACTCAAGTAATTATTCAATAGGCTCCGAGGAGCGAGATATTACAAACAGGGGTCTCACGACCCAACATTCAGAGCATACAAATCAAAGCACAAGCGGAAGCTATCATGTCTGAGTACAGACATCTATAAATGAAAAAGGCTGAGAAGCCTGACTATCTACCAAATCCTGCTGAGGGCACAAGATCGTAGCTGAGGTAACAAGCTAAACGTCGAAGTCCAAGCGGAACTACTAGTGAGACTGAAGTCTCTCTGCAAAAACATAAAATAGGCAAACGTGAGTACAAATGTACCCAGCAAGACTTACATCAGAACTAACTACATATGCATCATTATCAACAAAGGGGTGGTGGGGTTTAACTGCAGCAAGCCAGCTTTGACTCGGTGGCTATCCTGAACTACGACTGCAATGTAACTTTTGAGGTGGCGCACACGAGTCCACATATTCACCATATCAATACACCACTATGGATCCGCTCCCGTCTCCCTGCGAGAACGCCGTCCATAGCACTCACACTTATCTTGCGTATTTTAGAGTATCCACTTTCACTTGTCTATGAATTGATATAAGCAACCCAGAAGTCCTTTTCCGCGGACACGGCTATTCGAATAGATGATGTTAACCCTGCAGGGGTGTACTTCTTCACACACGCTCTCACCACTTACCGCCGTTTACACGGCATGTACTCGGCAACCTTCAAGCGGAAGCCCAACGTGGGTGTCGGCCACGGCCTGCCTAAACACTCAAGTCTCTAGTCCAGGTTTATCGCCTATTCGGGTTCCATCCATGAGGAGATCCGGCCGGAGTTTCGCTCACAGCCCCAAACGATGTGAACAGGGTTCCCGAGACACCAAACGGGCGCCCGGTACACCGTGCCACGTGCCTACCGCATCACAGCCCACCCCTACGGTCAGCGCTGCGCACGGCCTCCAGCATACTACAAACACCAGAAACTACTTGCAACTCCTGGACAGAGGACAAGGGTGATCAAGAAGCCGAGAGGGTCCATTGGTTTCGGGCCCAATGCGTGGTAGTAGCTGAATCATGGATCACAAACACAGAACTCAGTTCCTGAGGATGGCTGCAATGAGACAACCCACCATGTACTCCTACATGGCCTCTCACCGCTACCTTTACCAAATCGTGTTCACACACTTAGCTCACATACAGTAGGACATGTTCACACGCCTCTGATTCATCCCCGATGAATCAGACCTGACTCAACTCTAAGCAGTAGCAGGCATGACAAACAAACATGAATGAGTAGGCACAACAGGGCTCAAACAACTCCTACTCATGCTAGTGGGTTTCATCTAATTTACTGTGGAATGACAGGTCATGCAGAGGATAAAGGGGTTCAGCTACCGCAGCAAGTAACAGATGAATCGATGTTGTCCTAATGCAGTAAAAGAGAGCAGGAGCGAGAGAGTGGGATTTTATCGGAATGAACAAGGGGGTTTTGCTTGCCTGGCACTTCTGAAGATAACATTGAGTCTTCATCAGTGTCAACGATCACATCATCGGTATCACGTCTATCGAGAGGGGACAAATACCGGCAACACAGAAGGGAACACAATCAATGCAATGCACAATATGATGCATGATCATGACATGGCAAAATGAATGTGTTTTGAGCTAATGCAACTAAAACCAGATTAAATGAAGTTGGTTTGAATCCAAGATTCAAATTCAAACTCCATATGTGATTATTCAAATGCCATTTAATTGATTTGTGCTAAACAGCAGCTATAAGTTGTTCTAACATGCATGAAAGTGGTACAGATGGATTCCTTGAATTTTTCTGATAATTTTTCATATATAATTTATTTAATTTGGAGTTACGGTTAATTTTCTATGATTTATTGAAGTTTAGGGCATTTTCTGAAATTTATAAATTATTTCCTAATTTATTTTAATTCCAGAAAGGAATTATTGCGTCAGCATGGCCTTATCCTGACGTCATCAGGTCAACAGGGCGGGTCCAGGTCAAACCTGACGTGTGGGGTCCACACGTCAGTGACACGGGTTAAACAGGGGGGTTTAGTTTAGCTTAATTAAAGATTAGGGCACTAGGGCCCACATGTCAGTGTCAGAAGGGGGTAATTAAATTAAAATAAACTAAACTAATTAACAGGGGGGCTGGCCCCACCTGTCATCGACCCAGGGGGGGGGGGGTCAAACCCCTGGTCAGCAGGGCCTAACCCGCCGGCGGCTTGACGCCGGCGAGGCCGAGACGGCGGAGACCTTCGGGTTTCTTGCTCCGGCGTCCAAACGCCGCGCGGAGAGGTTCTACAGGGAGCTCGAGCTCGTGCGCATCCAATGGAGCAAGCCAAAGGAGTTGGGGTTGGCTGTGGCGTTGGCAGCGGCGAGGGAGGCGGCGGCCGGAGTTCGGGCGAGGTCGGGGTTGGCGTTAGGGGGCACGGGAGGGGAAGCTAGTGTGTGTGCTAGGTTCCTGGTGAGGTGTGGAGCACGTTGCCGTGCTCGGTAGCTAGCTCCGGTGGCTCTGGCCTTGTCCGTGTCATCGCCGGCGGCGAGGAGCTCACGGCCCCGGTGAAACGGGCGGCTAGCGTGCGGGAACGAGCGCGGGGAGGAGGGGAAATGGAAGAGGAGCTCACAGGGGTTGCGACGGTGGCCTCGGGGAGCTCGGGGAGGCGTCGGAGGCGGCGAATCGACAGCGGCGGTCCTCGGTGGCCGAGGGGGGAAAAAGCGTCGGGACGGCGCTTCGGGGCTTCTCCGGTCGCGTGAGCCGACGGGGAGGTCGAGGAAGGCACTGCGGAGCTCAGGAGCGCGTCGGGGAGGAGAGGGGGTGGTGGTGGCCGCGGCGAACGGCGTCGGTGGCGACGGGTGCGCTCGGGGATCACAGGAAAGAGAGGGAAAGAGAGAGCCAGAGGAGGGGGAGCGGTCCAGAGGGAGAGGGGAGAACGCGGGGAGGCTCTGGGTGTCTCCGTGGCGTCGCGAGGATGCCGGGGAGGCTGCCACGGCGAAGCAGGAGGTGGAGGCCCGGGCACGGGTGCGTCGACACGCCTCTGCCAGTAGGCAGAGGTTGAAGACAGCGGTGCCCCTAGTGGGCTGGGCCGCCAAATGGACTGGCAGGGGGGGCTGGGCCAGCACAGGTGAGCGCCAGGTAGTTTTCCCTGCTCTGTTTTATTTTTTTCTATTTCTGCAATTTGTTTTTGATTTGTTTTAAAATATCAAATCATTTTATAAAATCCTGGAAATAATTATGGGTGCTTTCTGAATTATTCCAGTGACCCTTAACAATTTCCAACATTTATTTGAACATTTAAATTATTTATAGTATTTAAATGCCCAAAGTCAAATACAATATGGTTTATTCAAAAATCCAAAAATGTCTTGGAAAAATATCCATCATCTCTGGATATGGTTTTCACCCTTTTCCAGTAATCATGAACATTTTTGCAAACCAATTTGGGTTCTTTGAAAATACTTTGAAGTGGAACCTATTTGCAATGCTTTGGTGCTAGGGCTTGGTCATCCCCATTTCAAATTTCATAAAATTTAAACATGTTGCATGGATGCTAAAACAAAAACAAACAAGGGCTGATCTGGGGCTGTGACAGCTCACCCCCACTAAACAAAAATCTCGTCCCGAGATTTAAGCGTAGGGTAAGGTGAAGGGGGAACGCAAACTAATACAATCTTCACGATCCAGGTTGCACTTCAATTGAACGTTGATTTGTTCACCATCATTTTCTCGAAGTCTTGCTCTGAGAACTCCAACTAACATGACAACGAGAGGAAAGGAAAGACCCTAAAAGAATTGTTCTTCTCGGAGGTCGAACAACTCAGGAGTAACTCTCGGGATGAGACATAGCAACATCTCTTGAGCTGAGAGACGAAGCACAGATCTGAAGAAATGGAGTGAGACAGATGACGAGGGTTCACTAGGTAGACAACAACTTCACGCTTAAGGTGGTAATCGGTTGTCAACGTAGCGAGGAGTTGAATTGCCATGATACCATAACGATGCACCTTACGGAAGGTGACTCGTAGATATATCCCCTTAAGTGGCAAAAAGAATTACCTTTGATTCAAAGATCATTGAAACTCTTTATACCAGCCTAAGGCAATCACAAGCGATCATTTGGAGGGGGTCGGTAGAATGGCATACTCGGACTTGGATGATGTGGATTACCTTGTTGAAGACAACGTAATGGATGAATTTGCTTATCACCGGAAATGGAAGAGACCCATGGTAGAATGGCCCATTGGCGGTGCAAGCTGGGAACAAAATGCAAATGATGGGAATGATTCTGGTAACTGAGGAAGAACCCAACAATAAAGAGTGAATTCACTGGTTGAAAAGGTCATAGCATTGCCGAGGAAACTGAGAGCATCCCAATTAGAGCTGATGATAACACGTAGCGCTTGTGCGTGCTCTCAAGAACTTGAGCATTTCCACAATCATCAAGGTTTTATCAACAACCGCGTCAAGGGTGCTGACAACACAACATACTACCATGATGAATAGCGATGGACGATGCAGATGCGAAGGAGGATAACACCTTCTCAGATTTCACCTTAGCAAGGCCAAGGAAATAAAATCTGGATGATCGACCGAGAGACATTTAGCACTCCGCTTCTAATGTTCTCCTTGATGTGCTAGCGTATCCCATTCATAGATATGGTTTGATATCTAGAACATTAAGTAAAAAGGTCGGACTTCGGAACACAGAAATCCATAGGGGCAACTGGGGAGTAAATCCTACGAAATCCCTATGGGGAGGTGGCCAACTTCTTCAATCAAGATACTACAATAATGGATCTTCCGGCTGGGTGTGTTGGCCACGACATCCACTTTACCGGTTATAGAGGGACCAATATTATAGTTCTTGGGAAATGCTCCAACCATCATATCTGCCTGAGAATCAGATCTGGTTGGTGTCAGGATATTCCAGACTCATCGAGTCTAGGAAGAAAAACGAAAGTTTGCAACACAAATCGACGAGATGACGTTGCGAGATTCTCGGGGAATGAACTACGATAGTAAGCTCCAAAACATGAGCTAGTTCTGCTACAAACATGTGAACACGTTGTCCCAGACAAGCATGACCACGTGGTAGTCTTATAATAAAACACTACCGAGTTCAGGTGGGGAACCATCAACGAGGATATCAAAATCCTTGCATAAGGCATGCTCTTAAGAAGGAACTTCTTCTCCTTGAACAAATCAATCAGTGGCTTGGTGTGCTCGGAACACATATGGAATGAAGGTTGCAAGTCTCCAGACCACAGAATACTTCGCACGTATGCATGACTGACTTGGGATGATTCCAGAGGAAGCAAAACTAACTTTCTCAAATCCACGGCGGCAACTTTCACCAAAGGCACGTGTATAAGAGGAAGTCACTCCTTTCATCAAACAAATACTTCATGAGCTAGCATGAAGATAATGCTTTCAAAAGTTTCCAACACTAGCTTAATGTTCAACAAAATCATGGAGGAGATAAGGATGTTGTCAATGGGCTCAACAAAAATTCATCTAGGTTTCCTTTTAAAAGAAATTCCATAGTTAAGTGAACACGGTGATAGCATTGGTCAGACCAAAGATGTAATGGTGTATGCTCGAGGGATCAACCACGAACAAGACAACATTACGAGCATCGTTGGTACTGATTGATTTGACGATAGCCCACACTCAAATCAAAGAATTGATAAGACAATAGGTGTAGCAACTGATCACAGGGACCAATCAATGAAGATATCATCTTTCTTCAACACACACTACACAAGAATATCCCTTTGGAACAAACTAAGTTAGGCAAGCTTTTATCTTCCAATTTTCCAAGTTGTTGTCTAGCTTAACCGACTAGCTCAGGGATATCCAACACAGATTCTTGGAGAAAGGGTGGTTCACAAGAAACCAACTTGATCACGAGCTCAACATAACAGTCAGGGGACAACCTGGTAATACTTCCGAGAAGATATTCGGAAAATCACGAACCACCGGTATGTTACTAAGCTTGAGAACAATCTTGCTTTTGAGGGCAAGACGACATGATCAAATGAGTGAGGACTTGAAATAATTCCTAACTCATTGGTCGAGGAGTGCACCAGAAAGATGGACAAGGTAGCACGATCAATCTTAGAATGATGATTCACTAACCAACATGCTAAGAATGAAATTATTATCCTTTAACTACCAAGCAACGAGGTTGCTGGGAGTATTGATTTCACACATCACAATTCATTTGTCGGTATTCCGGTTGCATCAACACGAGGGCCGAGGAATGACTAATGATGGTGAGAAGTATCACTACGTCAAAATTCATGAGAGTTGGTGCAGTTCTCATGACAATTCTGACATAAAGGGGGTAATACTCCAAGGTAGAATAGAGCAAAAGTTGGATTGGCATTTTGATCTGCGGAGCACAACTTCTTTGACCCAATCCTGGATATGGAAGAGGTACTGGAGTTTGTTTTCCCCTAGTCATTCCGGAATAGAATGGCTTGATGGACCACAAGAGTAATAGGTATCGATGAACGATTGCACGCATACTCTTGACTATCAATTGATAAACGAGGGTCAGAAGACAACTAAAGAGGGACAACTCAAAGGAACATACGATTTTCTGAGTTGTGGATGCATGGTTCAGCATGTTGAACCAAGTTCAACATGTTTCCTCCGGATAACCCATGCAGAAAGGTAGAACTGGCAGAGCCACAATATATAATGGAGAACTCATCAAGAATAATCCTGTTGTGATATTTCAGTTCAACGAGGAACTTCTGCCATAAGTAGTTCATGGTATTTGGAAGAAGAGGATACCACGGACTTCAAGGACTACCGCAAAGTTACTAATATCCTAAAGGCACTAGCAATTACTATCAACATGAAGTAGGTAGAGTGAATCTTGGGTTCAGAACCCAGGAGTAGAATACCTACTACTAAGTAGCATCACGGGATGCTTTCGAGAATGATGGCCAGAATCATCATACTGGGAACACAAATCATGGCTAAATTACTAGATGATCCCCTAAGACACCTAGGGTCATAATAATATCTCCAACATATATGTCAAGGTAATAGAATACCTCAACTCAACAATTAGTGTGATTGAGCTGGCATAAAGGAACATCGAAACCAGAGGGAAAGGATTTTTGCAAATGCATCAGACTATTTAGAAACCTGGGATGACTCGGACAGCATAACAGCTGTAAATGCTCAGAAAGATTTGAGACATTCACAAAAATGGTGGCATAACCACTCAGAAGCACAATATCAAGGTTTCGAGATCAACAATTAACATACGAAAGTAATAGGAACTGAAACGAGGCTTAAGTCCAACAATCTATAAGTCTACGGATTAGTAACACGTGATCCTGATAGAAAGAAGAGATAGCCTAGTTCTTAATCCCCGTAGGAAAGATAAGATGACTCAGATCAGAAGGGCATGAGGTATAAGGAGTAAAAGAGAGCCTTACGTTCCATCCCACAATCAATTCCCTTATATAACTAAAGAATTTCTAGACTCAACTTCGACCAGTTTGGCTTGGTAATCCTACAGGCAGTCAAGCTCTGATACCAACGCTGTCAGGACCCCGACTCAATGCCACATCGATCTAGCATGTAACACCTCATATCACTTTGCGGCCTCACGCACGGTATTCCCACGGGTGTCGCCTTACCTTTGCCCGGGACCGTTTGCGCCTTTTGGCACACGTATATGACAGTGTCGCTAGCATCCATATGATAAGGAGCCCGGGCTGACATGGCTAGTCGTAAACCCAAAGTGGCACAGACTTACAGGGACAGGCATCCATGACCCAGCATCGAACGTGTCGGTCATCAGCGAGTGAAACCAGGCTGTAGCACTGGGCTAGCAGGACTCCGGTGAACTGGGCTGTAGCGGGCTAACAGGACTCCGGTATTCATCGCGTGACATTTCCCCGAAGGGACAGACACAGGAACGAAGAAGGACACATGTCGGCCAGCCTAAGTGTTCCGGAGCAGTAGCAAGCTACCATGGCTCGGTGCAAACACTAGGAGACATTTCCTCGTAAGAGAGGCTACTAAAGATAAACAACTAGATGGTCAGATCCCACACATACCAAGCATTTCAATAACATACACACAATATGCTCGATATGTGCAAATACAACATGGCATCACAACATGACTCTACGACTCAAGTAATTATTCAATAGGCTCCGAGGAGCGAGATATTACAAACAGGGGTCTCACGACCCAATATTCAGAGCATACAAATCAAAACACAAGCGGAAGCTATCATGTCTGAGTACAGACATCTATAAATGAAAAAGGCTGAGAAGCCTGACTATCTACCAAATCCTGCTGAGGGCACAAGATCGTAGCTGAGGTAACAAGCTAAACGTCGAAGTCCAAGCGGAACTACTAGTGAGACTGAAGTCTCTCTACAAAAACATAAAATAGGCAAACGTGAGTACAAATGTACCCAGCAAGACTTACATCAGAACTAACTACATATGCATCATTATCAACAAAGGGGTGGTGGGGTTTAACTGCAGCAAGCCAGCTTTGACTCGGTGGCTATCCTGAACTACGACTGCAATGTAACTTTTGAGGTGGCGCACACGAGTCCACATATTCACCATATCAATACACCACTATGGATCCGCTCCCGTCTCCCTGCGAGAATGCCATCCATAGCACTCACGCTTATCTTGCGTATTTTAGAGTATCCACTTTCACTTGTCTATGAACTGATATAAGCAACCCAGAAGTCCTTTTCCGCGGACACGACTATTCGAATAGATGATGTTAACCCTGCAGGGGTGTACTTCTTCACACACACTCTCACCACTTACCGCCGTTTACACGACATGTACTCGGCAACCTTCAAGCGGAAGCCCAACGTGGGTGTCGGCCACGGCCTGCCTAAACACTCAAGTCTCTAGTCCAGGTTTATCGCCTATTCGGGTTCCATCCATGAGGAGATCCGGCCGGAGTTTCGCTCACAGCCCCAAACGATGTGAACAGGGTTCCCGAGACACCAAACGGGCGCCCGGTACACCGTGCCACGTGCCTACCGCATCACAGCCCACCCCTACGGTCAGCGCTGCGCACGGCCTCCAGCATACTACAAACACCAGAAACTACTTGCAACTCCTGGACAGAGGACAAGGGTGATCAAGAAGCCGAGAGGGTCCATTGGTTTCGGGCCCAATGCGTGGTAGTAGCTGAATCATGGATCACAAACACAGAACTCAGTTCCTGAGGACGGTTGCAATGAGACAACCCACCATGTACTCCTACATGGCCTCTCACCGCTACCTTTACCAAATCGTGTTCACACACTTAGCTCACATACAGTAGGACATGTTCACACGCCTCTGATTCATCCCCGATAAATCAGACCTGACTCAACTCTAAGCAGTAGCAGGCATGACAAACAAACATGACTGAGTAGGCACAACAGGGCTCAAACAACTCCTACTCATGCTAGTGGGTTTCATCTAATTACTGTGGAATGACAGGTCATGCAGAGGATAAAGGGGTTCAGCTACCGCAGCAAGTAACAGATGAATCGATGTTGTCCTAATGCAGTAAAAGAGAGCAGGAGCGAGAGAGTGGGATTTTATCGGAATGAACAAGGGGTTTTTGCTTGCCTGGCACTTCTGAAGATAACATTGAGTCTTCATCAGTGTCAACGATCACATCATCGGTATCACGTCTATCGAGAGGGGACAAATACCGGCAACACAGAAGGGAACACAATCAATGCAATGCACAATATGATGGATGATCATGACATGGCAAAATGAATGTGTTTTGAGCTAATGCAACTAAAACCAGATTAAATGAAGTTGGTTTGAATCCAAGATTCAAATTCAAACTCCATATGTGATTATTCAAATGCCATTTAATTGATTTGTTCTAAACAGCAGCTATAAGTTGTTCTAACATGCATGAAAGTGGTACAGATGGAGTCCTTGAATTTTTCTGATAATTTTTCATATATAATTTATTTAATTTGGAGTTACGGTTAATTTTCTATGATTTATTGAAGTTTAGGGCATTTTCTGAAATTTATAAATTATTTGCTAATTTATTTTAATTCCAGAAAGGAATTATTGCGTCAGCATGGCCTTATCCTGACGTCATCAGGTCAACAGGGCGGGTCCAGGTCAAACCTGACGTGTGGGGTCCACACATCAGTGACACGGGTTAAACAGGGGGGTTTAGTTTAGCTTAATTAAAGATTAGGGCACTAGGGCCCACATGTCAGTGTCAGCAGGGGGTAATTAAATTAAAATAAACTAAACTAATTAACAGGGGGGCTGGCCCCACCTGTCATCGACCCAGGGGGGGTCAAACCCCTAGTCAACAGGGCCTAACCCGCCGGCGGCTTGACGCCGGCGAGGCCGAGACGGCGGAGACCTTCGGGTTTCTTGCTCCGGCGTCCAAACGCCGCGTGGAGAGGTTCTACAGGGAGCTCGAGCTCGTGCGCATCCAATGGAGCAAGCCAGAGGAGTTGGGGTTGGCTGTGGCGTCGGCAGCGGCGAGGGAGGCGGCGGCCGGAGTTCGAGCGAGGTCGGGGTTGGCGTTAGGGGGCACGGGAGGGGAAGCTAGTGTGTGTGTTAGGTTCCTGGTGAGGTGTGGAGCACGTTGCCGTGCTCGGTAGCTAGCTCCGGTGGCTCTGGCCTTGTCCGCGTCATCGCCGGCGGCGAGGAGCTCACGGCCCCGGTGAAACGGGCGGCTAGCGTGCGGGAACGAGCGCGGGGAGGAGGGGAAATGGAAGAGGAGCTCACAGGGGTTGCGACGGTGGCCTCGGGGAGCTCGGGGAGGCGTCGGAGGCGGCGAATCGACAGCGGCGGTCCTCGGTGGCCGAGGGGGGAAAAAGCGTCGGGACGGCGCTTCGGGGCTTCTTCGGTCGCGTGAGCCAACGGGGAGGTCGAGGGAGGCACTGCGGAGCTCAGGAGCGCGTCGGGGAGGAGAGGGGGTGGTGGTGGCCGCGGCGAACGGCGTCGGTGGCGACGGGTGCGCTCGGGGATCACAGGAAAGAGAGGGAAAGAGAGAGCCAGAGGAGGGGGAGCGGTCCAGAGGGAGAGGGGAGAACGCGTGGAGGCTCTGGGTGTCTCCGTGGCGTCGCGAGGATGCCCGGGAGGCTGCCACGGCGAAGCAGGAGGTGGAGGCCCGGGCACGGGCGCGTCGACACGCCTCTGCCAGTAGGCAGAGGTTGAAGACAGCGGTGCCCCTGGTGGGCTGGGCCGCCAAATGGACTGGCAGGGGGGGCTGGGCCAGCACAGGTGAGCACCAGGTAGTTTTCCCTGCTCTGTTTTGTTTTTTTCTATTTCTGCAATTTGTTTTTGATTTGTTTTAAAATATCAAATCATTTTATAAAATCCTGGAAATAATTATGGGTGCTTTCTGAATTATTCCAGTGACCCTTAACAATTTCCAACATTTATTTGAACATTTAAATTATTTATAGTATTTAAATGCCCAAAGTCAAATACAATATGGTTTATTCAAAAATCCAAAAATGTCTTGGAAAAATATCCATCATCTCTGGATATGGTTTTCACCCTTTTCCAGTAATCATGAACATTTTTGCAAACCAATTTGGGTTCTTTGAAAATACTTTGAAGTGGAACCTATTTGCAATGCTTTGGTGCTAGGGCTTGGTCATCCCCATTTCAAATTTCATAAAATTTAAACATGTTGCATGGATGCTAAAACAAAAACAAACAAGGGCTGATCTGGGGTTGTGACACCCTCGCCGTCCACTTTGAGTATGATGGCGCCTCCAAGCTATTCTTCAAGGTCTTTGACGAGAAAGGCCGACGGCTGGAGTGTTGCCCGGGAGGAGGTAGCCCGCGTGGTGCGGCCGCAGGCATTGATCCTGCCCCTGGCCTCGCCGACGGCTCCTCCAGCAGCAGCGATGACTCCTGGGAATCCGGCGACTCTCCCGAGCCCAGCGAGTCCTCGGAGTCCAGTGACAACACCTACGTGCCCCCGAGTCTCGCCGTGCCCGTAGCGTGGCAGCGGCATCCGCTCGGCATCGAAGATGATCTATATGGGGTTAGCGTCGGCCTCACATGGCCCACTGTTGATGATGGTGTCGACGGTGATGCCCGTAGAAAGGCTCCTTGAAGTTTTTCTTCTTTTGTTCCATGCGAGGAATCAAGACAAACCCCGTGGGGCATGTAAAAAATCTTGTAATGCTTTTGCTTTGAAGTTTATTATTCCTAGTATGGACTTGCAATTGTGTGTCTCACTCTTGCATTGCTCCTCCTTTTCGTTCTCGCGGTAGCTTCGCGCTCTACGCCGGCAGGTCCCAGTCCCCAGGCAGGGTTCAGCCGTCACTGGTATGCCAGGTCGCGATGTCGTGGTCAAGGCCAGGAGGTGAGCGGCCCGAGATCCGGTAAGAGCTCCTGAGGTGCGATGCTCAAGAGGTCCCCTTTGGCATGCAAGCAGCTCCCTAGAGGCCGAAAAGGGAAGTAGCATTGCTGAAGCAAGATTACGGGAGTGGAATGAAGGAAATATTCCCTAGAGGCAATAATAAAGTTGTTATTTATATTTCCTTATATAATGATAAATGTTTATTATTCATGCTAGAATTGTATTAACCGGAAACTTAGTAGATGTGTGAATACATAGAAAAACATAGTGTCCCTAGTATGCCTCTACTAGACTAGCTCGTTAATCAAAGATGGTTAAGTTTCCTAGCCATAGACATGTGTTTTCATTTGATGAACGGGATCACATCATTAGAGAATGATGTGATGGACAAGACCCATCAGTTAGCTTAGCACTATGATTATTTAGTTCATTGCTATTACTTTCTTCATGACTTATACATGTTCCTATGACTATGAGATTATGCAACTCCCAAATACCGGAGGAACACATAGTATGCTATCAAACATCACAACATAACTGGGTGATTATAAAGATGCTCTACATGTGTCTCCAATGGTGTTTGTTGAGTTGGCATAGATCGAGATTAGGATTTGTCACTCCGATTGTCGGTGAGGTATCTCCGGGGCCTGTCAGTAATGCACACCACTATAAGCCTTGCAAGCAATGTGACTAATGAGTTAGTTACGGGATGATGCATTACACAACGAGTAAAGAGACTTGCCAGTAATGAGATTGAACTAGGTATGATGATACCGACGATCGAATCTCGGGCAAGTAACATACCGATGACAAAGGGAACAACGTATGTTGTTATGCGGTTTGACCGATAAAGATCTTCGTAGAATATGTAGGAGACAATATGAGCTTCCAGGTTCCGCTATTGGTTATTGACTGGAGATATGTATCGGTCGTGTCTACATAGTTCTCGAACCCATAGGGTCCGCACTCTTAACGTTCATGATGATTTGTATTATGAGTTATGTGATTTGATGACCGAAGTTTTTTCGGAGTCCCGGATGAGATCACGGACATGACGAGGAGTCTCGAAATGGTTGAGACGTAAAGATCGATATATTCGAAGGCTATATTCGGACATCGAAAAGGTTCTAAGTGGTTCGGGTATTTTTCGGAGTACCGGAGAGTTACGGGAATTCGTCGAGGGAAGTATTGGGCCTTCATGGGCCTCAGTTGAAAGGAGAGAAGAGCCACAAGGGGAGGCCACCCCCCCATGGGCTGGTCCGAATTGGACTAGGGAGGGAGCGGCGCCCCCCTCTTTCCTTCTCCCTCTCCTCTCCTTCCTTCTTCTCCTACTTGGACTAGGAAAGGGGGAAACCTACTCCTACTAGGAGTAGGAATCCCCCCTTGGGCGCACCACTTGTGGCCGGCCCTCCTCCTCCTCCCCATAGACACACAAGTTGATATTTAGCCGTCTGTGGTGCCCCTCTCCACAGTTTTACACCTCGTTCGTATTGTTGTAGTGCTTAGGCGAAGCCCTGCATCGGTAACTTCATCATCGCCGTCACCACGCCGTCGTGTTGACGAAACTATCCCTCAGCCTCAACTAGATCAAGAGTACGAGGGACGTCACCGAGCTGAACGTGTGTAGATCGCGGAGGTGCCGTGCGTTCGGTACTTGATCGGTTGGATCGCGAAGACGTTCGACTACATCAACCGCGTTTCTTGACGCTTCCACTTTCGGTCTACGAGGGTACATAGACATACTCTCCCCTCTCATTGCTATGCATCCCTAGATAGATCTTGCATGACTGTAGGAATATTTTGAAATACTGCGTTCCCCAATAGTGGCATCCGAGCCAGGTCTATGCGTAGATGTTATATGCATGAGTAGAACACAAAGGAGTTGTGGGCGTGGGTATATTCATATTGCTTGCCGTCACTAGTTGATTCTTGATTTGACGGTATTGTTGGATGAAGCAGCCCAGACCGACATTACATGACCGTGTTCATGAGACTGGTTCTACCGCCGTGCTTTGCACATAGGTGGCTAGTGGGTGTCTGCTTCTTCAATTTTTGTTGAATCGGTTTCAATGAAGAGGGTTCTTTCTGAAGATCAAAAAGCAATCACTATACTATGTTGTGTTTTTGATGCGTAGGTAAGAACAGTTCTTGCTAGAAGCCCGTAGCAGGCACGTAAAACTTGCAATAACAAAGTAGAGGACTTCTAACTTGTTTTTGTAGGGCATGTTGTGATGTGATATGGTCAAGACGTGATTATATAAATTGTTGTATGAGATGATCATGTTTTGTTACACAGTTATCAGCAACTGGCAGGAGCCTTATGGTTGTCGCTTTATTGTATGAAATGCAATCGCCATGTAATTGCTTTATTTTATCACTAAGTGGTAGCGATAGTCGTAGAAGCAATAGTTGGTGAGACGACAATGATGCTTCAATGGAGATCAAGGTGTCAAGCCGGTGACGATGGCGATCATGACGGTGCTTTGGAGATGGAGATCAAAGGCATAAGATGATGATGGCCATATCATATCACTTATTTGATTGCATGTGATGTTTATCTTTTTATGCATCTTATTTTGCTTACTACGGCGGTTGCATTATAAGATGATCTCTCACTAAATTTCTAGGTCTAAGTGTTCTCCCTGAGTATGCATCGTTGCGACAGTTCGTCGTACCGAGACACCACGTGATGATCGGGTGTGATAAGATCTACGTTCACATACAACGGGTGCAAGCCAGTTTTGCACACGCAGAATACTCGGGTTAAACTTGACGAGCGTAGCATATGTAGATATGGCCTCGGAACACTGAGACCGAAAGGTCGAGCATGAATCATATAGTAGATATGATCAACATAGTGATGTTCACCATGGAAAACTACTCCATCTCACGTGATGATCGGACATGGTTTAGTTGATATGGATCACGTGATAACTTAGATGATTAGAGGGATGTCTATCTAAGTGGGATTTCTTAAGTAATATGATTAAATTGAACTTTAATTTATCATGAACTTAGTCCTGATAGTACTTGCATATCTATGTTGTAGATCAATTCCTTGCGTATAGCTTCCCTATTTTATTTATGTTATGTTCCTAGAGAAAACTAAGTTGAAAGTTGATAGTAGCAATGATGCGTACTAGGTCCGTGATCTAAGGATTATCCTCATTGCTGCACAGAAGAATTATATGCTTGATGCACCGCTAGGTGACGGACCTATTGCAGGAGCAGATGCAGACGTTATGAATGTTTGACAAGCTCGGTATGATGACTACTTGATAGTTTAGTGCACCATGCTTTACGGCTTAGTACTGGGATTTCAAAAATGTTTTGAACGCCATGGAGCATATAAGATGTTCCAAGAGCTGAAATTTGTATTTTAGACTCATGCCCGAGTCAAGAGGTATGAGACCTCTAACAAGTACTTTTCCTACAAGATGGAGGAGAATAGTTCAACCAGTGAGCATGTGATCAGAATGTCTGAGTACTACAATCACTTGAATCAAGTGGGAGTTAATCTTTGAGATAAGATAGTAATTGACAGAGTTCTCTAGTCACTATCACCAAGTTACTAGAACTTCATGATGAACTATAATATGCAAGGGATGACAAAAACGATTCCCGAGCTCTTCGTGATGCTGAAATTGACAAAGGTAGAAATCTAGAAAAGCATCAAATGTTGACGGTTTACAAGACCACTAGTTTCAATTAAAAGGGCAAGGGAAAGAAAGGGACCTTCAAGAAGAATGGCAAGCAAGTTGCCACTCCCATGAAGAAACCCAAAGCTAGACCCAACCCTGAAACTGAGTGCTTCTACTGCAGAGGAAATGTTCAGTGGAAGCGGAACTGCCCCAAAAACTTGGCGGATAAGGATGGCAAAGTGAACAAAAGTATATATGATATACATGTTATTGATGTGTACTTTACTAGTGTTCATAGTAGCCCTTGGTTATTTAATATTGGTTTAGTTGCTATGATTAGTAACTCGAAACAGGAGTTACAAAATGAACAAAGGCTAGTTGAGGGCAAGGTGACGATGTGTGTTGGAAGTGATTCCAAGGTTGATAGGATCACCATCGCACACTCCCTTTACCTTCAGGACAAGTGTTGAACCTAAAATAAATGTTATTTGGTGTTTGTGTTAAGCATAATATGATTGGATCATGTTTATTGCAATACAATTATTCATTTAAGTCAAAGAATAATTGTTATTCTGTTTACATGAATAAAACCTTCTGTGGTCATACACCCAAGGTGAATGGTTTATTGAATCTTGATCGTAGTGATACACGTATTCATAATATTGATGCCAAAAGATGCAAAGTTGATAATGATAGTGCAACATATTTATGTCACTATCGCTTAGGTCATATTGGTGTAAAGCGCATGAAGAAACTCCATGTTGATGAGCTTCTGGAATCACTTGATTATGAATCACTTGATGGTTGCGAACCATGCCTCATGGGCAAGATGACTAAGACTCTGTTCTCCGGAACAATGGAGCGAGCAACAGACTTGTTGGAAATAATACATACTGATGTATGCAGTCCAATGAGTGTTGAGGCTCACGGCGGGTATCATTATTTTCTGACCTTCACAGATGATTTGAGCGGATATGGGTATATCTACTTGATGAAACATAAGTCTGAAACATTTGAAAAGTTCAAAGAATTTCAGAGTGAAGTAGAAAATCATTGTAACAAGAAAAAAAAGTTTCTACGATTTGATCGTGAAGGTGGATATTTGAGTTACGAGTTTGGTCTTCATTTGAAACAATGTGGAATAGTTTCACAACTCACGCCACCCAGAACACCATAGCATAATGGTGTGTCTGAACATCGTAACCGCACTTTATTAGATATGGTGCGATCTATGATGTCTCTTACAGATTTACCACTATCATTTTGGGGTTATGCATTAGAGATAGTTGCATTCATGTTAAATAGGGCACCGTCTAAAAATATGTTGAGATGACACCGTATGAACTGTGGTTTAGCAAGAAACCTAAGCTGTCATTTCTTAACATTGGGGATTGTGATGCTTATGTGAAAAAGTTTCATCCCGATAAGCTCAAACCCAAATCAGAGAATTGCGTCTTCATAGGATACCCAAAAGAAACTGTTGGGTACACCTTCTATCACAGATCCAAAGGCAAGATATTTTTTGCTAAGAATGGATCATTTCTAGAGAAGGAGTTTCTCACGAAAGAAGTGAGTTGGAGGAAAGTAGAATTGATGAGGTAATTGTACCTTCTCTCGAATTAGAAAGTAGCTCATCACTAAAATCAGTTCCAGTGATGCCTACACCAATTAGTGAGGAAGTTACTGATGCTGATCATGAAACTTCAGATCAAGTTACTACCAAACCTTGTAGGTCAACCAGAATACGTTCTGCACCAGAGTGGTACAGTAATCCTATTCTGGAAGTCATGTTACTAGACCATGACGAACCTACGAATTATGAGGAAAAGCGATGATGAGCCTAGATTCTGTGAAATGGCTTAAGGCCATGAAATCTGAGATGGGATCCATGTATGAGAACAAAGTATGGACTTTGATTGACTTGCCCAATGATCGGTGAGCCGTTCAGAATAAATGGATCTTCAAGAGGAAGACGGACGCTGATAGTAGTGTTACTATCTACAAAGCTCGAATTGTCACAAAAGGTTTTCGACAAGTTCAAGGTGTTGACTACGATGAGATTTTCTCACTCGTATCGATGCTTAAAAGTCTGTCCGAATCATGTTAGCAGTTGCCGCATTTTATGAAATCTGGCAAATGGATATCAAAACTACATTCCTTAATGGATTTATTAAAGAAGAGTTGTATATGATGCAACCAGAAGGTTTTGTCAATCCTAAAAGGTGCTAACAAAGTGTGCAAGCTCCAGCAATCCATCTATGGATTGGTGCAAGCATCTCAGAGTTGGAATATACGCTTTGATGAGTTGATCAATGCATATAGTTTTATACAGACTTTTGGAGAAGCATGTATTTACAAGAAAGTGAGTGGGAGCTCTGTAGCATTTCTGATATTATATGTGGATGACATATTGTTGATCAAAAATGATACTGAATTTTTGGATAGCATAAAAGGATACTAGAATAAGAATTTTTCAAAGAAAGACCTCGGTGAAGCTACTTACATGTTGGGCATCAAGATCTATAGAGATAGATCAAGATGCTTGATAAATTTTTCAATGAGTACATACCTTAACAAGTTTTTGAAGTAGTTCAAAATGGAACAGTCAAAGAAGGAGTTTTTGCCTGTGTTGCAAGGTGTGAAGTTGAGTAAAGACTCAAAACCCGACCACAGTAGAAAATAGAAAGAGAATGAAAATTCATTCCCTATGCCTCAGTCATAGGTTCTATGAAGTATGATATGCTGTGTACCAGATCTATTGTATACCTTAGCATGATTTTGGCAAGGGAGTATAATAGTGATCTCGGAGTAGAGCACTGGACAACGGTCAAAATTATCCTTAGAGGGCTAAGGAAATATTTCTCGGTTATGGAGGTGATAAAAGAGTTTGTCGTAAAGAGTTACGTTGATGCAAGGTTTTGACACCGATCTAGATAACTCTCAGTCTCGATCTAGAGACATATTGAAAGTGGGAGCAATTAGCTAGAGTAGCTCCATGCAGAGCATTGTAGACATAGAAATTTGCAAAATACATACGGAACTGAATGTTGCAAACACGTAGAATAAACTTCTCTCACAAGCAAAACATGATCACTCTTTGGTTGTTAATCACATAGTAATGTGAACTAGATTATTGACTCTAGTAAACCCTTTAGGTATTAGTCACATGAAGATGTGAACTAATCACATAAAGATGTGAACTACTGGTGTGAAATCACATGACGATGTGAACTAGATTATTTACTCTAGTGCAAGTGGGAGACTGAAGGAAATATGCCCTAGAGGCAATAATAAACTTGTTATTTATATTTCCTTATATCATGATAAATGTTTATTAGTCATGCTAGAATTGTATAAACCGGAAGCTTAGTACATGTGTGAATACATAGACAAACAGAGTGTCCTAGTATGCCTCTACTAGACTAGCTTGTTAATCAAAGATGGTTAAGTTTCCTAGCCATAGACATGTGTTTTCATTTGATGAACGAGATCACATCATTAGAGAATGTTGTGATGGACAAGACCCATCAGTTAGCTTAGCACTATGATTGTTTAGTTTATTGCTATTGCTTTCTTCATGACTTATACATGTTCCTATGACTATGAGATTATGCAACTCCCGAATACCAGAGGAACACTTAGTGTCCTATCAAATGTCACAATATAACTGGGTGATTATAAAGATGCTCTACAGGTGTCTTCGATGGTGTTTGTTGAGTTGGCATAGATCGAGATTAGGATTTGTCACTCCGATTGTCGGAGAGGTATCTCCAGGCCCTCTCGGTAATGCACACCACTATAAGCCTTGCAAGCAATGTGACTAATGAGTTAGTTACGGGATGATGCATTACGCAACGAGCAAAGAGACTTGCCGGTAACGAGATTGAACTAGGTATGGTGATACCGACGATCGAATCTCGGGCAAGTAACATACCGATGACAAAGGGAACAATGTATGTCGTTATGTGGTTTGACCGATAAAGATCTTCGTAGAATATGTAGGAGCCAATATGAGCATCCAGGTTTCGCTATTGGTTATTGACCGGAGGTATGTCTCGGTCATGTCTACATAGTTCTCGAACCCATAGGTTCCGCACGCTTAACGTTCGATGACGATTTGTATTATGATTTATGTGATTTGATGACCGAAGTTTGTTCGGAGTCCCGGATGAGATCACATACATGACAAGGAGTATCGAAATTCTCGAGACATAAAGATCAATATATTGGAAGGCTATATTAAGACATCGGAAAGGTTCTGAGTGGTTCGAGTATTTTTTTGGAGTACCGAAGAGTTACAGGAATTTGCAGGGGGAAGTATTGGGCCTTCATGGGCCTTAGTGGAAAGGAGAGAAGAGCGCAAGGCGAGGCTGCGCACCCCCCCACCCATGGGATGGTCCGAATTGGACTAGGGAGGGGGTGGCACCCCTCTCTTTCCTTATCCCTCTCCTTGCCTTCCTTCTTCTCCTACTTCGACTAGGAAAGGGGTCAACCTACTCCTACTAGGAGTAGGAATCCCCCCCTGGGCATGCCCCTTGTGGCCGGCCCTCCTCCTCCTCCCCTCCTTTATATATGGGGGAGGGGGAACCCCATAGACACACAAGTTGATCTTTAGCCATGTGCGATGCCCCCCTCCACAGTTTTACACCTCGGTCATATTGTCATAATGCTTAGGCGAAGCCCTACATCGGTAACTGCAACATCACTGTCACCATGCTATTGTGCTGACGAAACTCTCCCTCGGCCTCAACTAGATCAAGAGTATGAGGGACGTCACCGAGCTGAACGTGTGCTGATCGCAGAGGTGTCGTGCGTTCGGTACTTGATCGGTTGGATCGCGAAGACGTTCGACTACATCAACCGCGTTTCTTAACGCTTCCACTTTCGGTCTACGAGGGTACATAAACATACTATCCCCTCTCATTGCTATGCATCCCTAGATAGATCTTGCGTGATCATAGGAATATTTTGAAATACTACGTTCCCCAACATGGAAGACATCGGACGGAGAGATACCGACATGCACGGGTAACTTATCTTTTTGGCAAGCCTTAGGTGATCCCTTCGCGACGCGCCTGGCAGTGTTAGCGGCAATACTTCCAGGTAGGGATCCTGCCGGCCTTTCCTTTCCCACTAATCTAAGTGCTCTATGTCCTCGGGTCCCGACCCTTGAGCACGGCTCAGCCGCCGCTGGTATGCTAGGTCACGATGCCGTGGTCAAGGCCAGGGGGTGAGAGCTAGAGAGTCTGTAGGAGCTCCTGAGTCGCGATACTCAGGAGCCCCACATTTAACGTGCAATAAAATTGCATGAAAATGGATGATCGGCAGGGCCGCTTGCAGCCAAACTCGGGGGCTCCTGTGGGTTAGTTCAAGAAGGGACCAGAACTTGTAAGCGCGCTTGTTGTCTTGCCGCTGATCCTTCCGCAAGAAGATGAAGGCATTGAGGATCTGGTGAGGTGACGTGCGCGGGGCGGGCCGCGATCCAGAGCTCGATCCCTCAGATTTGTCAGCGTTGCAGGAACAGACCCATGCACAAGCATCGTGCCAACATGTGTAGCCCCCGTTGCGGGATGAGCAAGAGGCCGATCAGCAGCGCGGGAGGCCGCGAAGGGCGATAAGACATTAGGCAAGAAGGCGGTAATCATAAATAACTCATGGAAGGAGGTAAGCCAGTTCTAAATAGATGCAAAGAATGATACATGCCACAAGGACAGACCCACGCGGCCTGGGGATGATGCAGCCCGAGGGGCGCTCCTAGCTGAACGACTAGAAAATGCAAAAAGGATATCTGCCGCAGGGACACGCCCGTGCCATCTGGGGATAATGCAGCCCGTGGGGCGCCCCCAACTGAATAAACCGGAAAATGTCACCTGGCACCATTGCTGAAGAGGTGTTGAAGTAGCTAAAGACGCGTGCTGAAGAAGTCGCTCCTCACGAGCCGCCTGGGTCCTGAGCCTCGGGGGGCTCTGGAGGCTCAGGAGGCTCGCAAAGAACTGTCGCCATCTCCGCCAGGACCGCCTAGTGCCTGGCCTCCTTAGCCGCCATGAGACGCCGCAGGTGGTGCTAGAATGCAACAGCCACGTCCGGCAAGCCAAAAGGCACGCGTACATAACTGTGAGGGTGGCCCTCGTATTGGCTGACACAGTACGGCTAGTAGAGCCGCTGAGAGGCGACCCTATTGAGTCGTGGGATGTTGACGGAGATGCTCAGCTCGCTGTCCTCGCTAGGGTAGGGAGCCACGCCTGGTGGCGGGCGTCGGTTGCCACGCATGGCTCCTGCCTCCTGAAGCTCCTCGGTTGCCTTGGTGCTGAACTCCTGAGCACCTGGCATCCCATGCCTTGCGCCCTTGTGGGGGAAGCGCGCGCTGAAGCACGCCTCCACGTGGTTCCCGAGCGCCTCCCTCTTGATGTTGGCTAAGTCAAAGGCCCTCCAAAAGAGAGCCCCCGAGCCTAGCCTGAGGGGGCACCGGGCGCGCATTCCTATGCGAGGGAGGGAGGCGCCCCAACCGCTGGCGCAGGTCGTGAGGTGGTGCCGCTGAACACCCTACTCCCCTGAGGTTCCTGGTGGGGCAGCTGCTTCTTCTTCTTGGGGATTCGAGCCTCAGGAGGGTAGATGGCGCCTTCATCGTCAGGGTTCTTGATAGCTGCAGCCTAGAAGGCGCGCTCGAGGGAGCACAGTTTGTCCTTCTCCTCGTAAGCGACAGAGATGACGTCGCGACTGCCTAGCATCTTGAGGACATTTTAACCATGATGAGTCACTACCAAGAACTTGGCCAGGGCTGGGTGCCCAAGGATGGCGTTGTATGGAAGACGAATGTGGGGGACATCAAAGTTGATGAGCTCTGTGCGGTAGTTGTCGCGCTGGCCGAAGGTGACAGGGAGGCGGATCTGTCCTATCAGGGTGGTGGAGCCGTTGGTCACTCCTGAGAAGGGTTTGGTGGGCTGCAGCTGGTCATAGGGAACCTGGAGTCGGTCGAACGTTTTGATAGACAGAACATTGAGCCCCACACCACCATCGATGAGGGTTTTGGTGACGAGGATGTTGCTGATGACGGGTGAGCAGAGCATCGGGCTGGCGCCGGCAGTTGCCGCACACTTGAGCTGGTTGGACAAGCTGAAGGTGATTGTGCACTGGGACCACCTGAGCGGACGTGTAGCCTCGAGCTTGGGAAGGGCCAAATTCACCTAGCGAGCGAAGTGCTTGAAGATGCGATGAGATGCTAGGGCCTGAGCGCCGCCCAGGATGCAGGCTATGGCACGAGGTTCCTGGAAGCCCCAACCCCCTCGTCCTGGTGGTGGTCGTTCTTCCATCTTGGCGCTTGTGGCAGTGGAGGGAGGCCAATGTTTCCCTGAGCACGATCCTCACGAGGCTGATCCCTCCAGGCGCCCTCGCGAGGTTGGGCCTGCCAGCGTTCCTCACGAGGCTGGTCACGCCACTCCTGGTGGGCACCACAGTCGTCCTAGCGTCGTCCGCTTCCGCCTCCTCCACGGTCGTAGCCTCGATCTCTGCGCTCAGGGCGACGACTGAGGCGCCCGTCACGGATGGTCCTTAGCTCCTGATAGTCGTAGGTGTTGTGGATGTGCACGTTGTGGAAGATGCAGAATGGGCGGCTGCTCTTAGATGACTCCGGGTGGTAACAACCGTGCTTCATCTCAGGTTCAGCCGCAAGAACGGCCGCCCCTTGCGCTTCACGTCCTTGGCATTGGCTTTCTTTTCCTTCGGGTCTTTGGGAGCTCGAGGAGGGAGAGGCGTCCTTCCTTAGCTCTCGCGCACTTGGTTGCCATGTTCAAGATCTCTAGAGCCGTGCACAGGTCCTCATGTATGGTGAGCTCTTCCTTCATCTTGATGTCACGGACACCATCAGTGAATGCGGAGATGATGGCCTCTTCCGACACCTTGGGGATCTTGAGACGAATGCTATTGAAGCGCTAGATGTACTTCTGCAGGGTCTCCCCTGGCTGCTGCTTGATGCGCTGCAGGTCACCTGCGGTAGGTGGGCGGTCGCGAGTGCCCTGGAAGTTGGCAACGAAACGCTCGCGCATCTCGCTCCAGGAGGAGATTGACCCCACGGGCAGGTTCAGGAGCCAAGAACCTGCCCCACCCTTAAGGGCCATGGGGAACCAGTTTGCCATAACCTTATCGTCGTCATTGGCCGCCTTGATGCTCAACTCGTAGGGCTGCAAGAACTCAGCAGGGTCGGGGGTGCCGTCGTAGCGTGGAGACAGGTCGGGCTTGAACTTCCCCGGCCAGATGACGCTGCGTAGCTCTGGAATGAAGGCGCGGCAGCCCACGGTGGTCACGTGTGCTCGTCGTGGGGGTGGAGCTTGATCTAGGGGCTTGCACGCCACCATGGCAGGTGGTGTGTGGTCCTGACGTGGTGGTGTTGGGAGTGCACACGCCCCTGCTTGCGGCCGCTGGACCACCTGGCAGCTTTCTTCTTCCCGCGTGGGCACCCTGCGCGGTGGGTCGTGCCTCGGGGCCTCGCGCCTTGGCTCGATGATGGCATCTTGACGGGGAGGTGGAGGACGCGCTCCGTGGGCTACGTCACCCACAGCAGGCGGCTGGCGAGGCAGCAGGAGAGATGGTGCAGGAGAGCCCCCGACGGCGCTGATTAGCTCGGCGATGCAGTCCAGCCAATCTTCATAGAGGTCGTCGATGGGGTGATAGCGCAGGAGCTCGCGCGCCATGAGCAACGCAGCCTGCGCGTTCACTGGGCCGTGACGAGCGTGAGACGATGAACCGTACGGGGTCAGTGATGGGGTGGCTGTGCGCCCATCACGCCGCACATAGGGGTGCAGCGACAAAGCTTGCTTCTCGTGCCCCGTCGGGCCGGTGGCGGCGTTGGCGGTGGGCGATGGGAAACGATGGGGAGGCCCGCCAGCAGGCGCCGTCTAGGCGATGCGAGTGGCGAGGGCGGTGTGACGCTCAGCACGGGCTCGACGGGTGTCGGCCATGGAAGCGATGGAGCAGTGGTGAATCGGTCGGTGGAAGAGAGGCTCTGATGCACCCGTACCAGGCGCGCCAAATGTCGGATTCAGGGTTTCGCAGACCCTTCAGAGGTTCAAACACAAGGTTGCATGTGAAGAACTCATCCTCCCAACTTGCCTACTCGCTAATCCCACAGCGTAGCTCGACGAACCCAACGAATAAGAGACACATCAGTTTACCCAGGTTCGGGGCACCTTGTGGTGTAAAACCCTACTCCTGCTTTGTGGTGGATTGGGATCGAGGGGCTGAGGATGAACTAGTACAGTGGAGAACAACCTCAGGAGGAGAGGTGTTCTTGCGCTCGATGAGCTGGTGGGTGTGAGGATGATCTCAATGATCTGTCCCCCTCTATGGTGGTGGCTAAGTCCTATTATAATGGCCTTGGTCCTCTTCCCAAATGTAAGGCGAGAAGGGATCCCATAATGGCCAAATTTGAAGGGAGACAACCAGTACATGCTATCCTGACAAAAGTAGTCTTCGCCTGCCAAAAGCTCCTGGTCGTGATGCTGCGGTGGACTCCGCGATGACCTTCGTCCTGGAGGTCTTGGTCTTGTTGCACCAGAATGGAAACCTTTAGCTGATCCCTCGGGACTCCGCGCCTAAGCTTGCCTCCTTAGCACCAAAGAGGAAACTGGTACACTGCGCCCGCTGGCGCTCGCCTGGCCTTGGTCGTCATGGCTCACGTCATATGAACCTCACGAGGTGCACCTTGCATTGATATCTCACCTCCTAGGGAGCCAGCCTAGTGAGGCTTCCCCCCTAGGGAGGTCTTGATGTCGTCCGCCTCGCGAGGCTTGGCCCCTTGCGAGGGTCTTGGGTTGTCGATGTTGAAGCTGGGCCATACCAGGCCATTGTCAGAGCCACGCTATGGGCCGTAGGCAGGCAAGTCTAGGTACCCCTGTTCCCAGAACGCCGAAAGAAACTAAGGTATATTAAGGCCTCCTTTTAATAGAGTACCGGACCAAAGCATTAGCACTTAGTGAATACATGAACTCCTCAAACTACGATCATCACCGGGAGAGTTCCCGACTATTGTCACTCCGGGGTTGCTGGAACATAACACGTAGTAGGTGACTATAACTTGCAATATTGGATCAAGAACACAAATATATTCATGAAAACATAATAGGGTCAGATCTGAAATCATGGCACTCGGGCCCTAGTGACAAGCATTAAGCATTGCAAAGTCATAGCAACATCAATCTTAGAACATAGTGGATACTAGGGATCAAACCCTAACAAAACTAACTCGATTACATGGTAAATCTCATCCAGCCCATCACGGTCTAGCAAGACTACAATGGAATTACTCAGGCACGGCGGTGAGCATCATGAAATTGGTGATGGAGGATGGTTGATGATGACGATGGCGATGGACTCACCTCTCTGGAGCCCAAAATGGACTCCAGATCTGCCCTCCCGAGGAAGAACAGGGCTTGGCGGCGGCTCCCTATCATAAAACGCGATGAATCCTTCTCTCTGATTTTTTTCTCCCCGAAAGTGAATATATGGAGTTGGAGTTGAGGTCGGTGGAGGTCTAGGGGGGCCACAATGTTGGAGGGCACGCTCCCCACACTTGTGGCTAGGTTGTGGGCCCCCTGCTACTGATTCTTTCGCCAATATTTTCTAATTCCAAAACCTGGCTCCGTGAAGTTTCGGGGCATTCCCAGAACTTTTTATTCTGCACAAAAATAACACCATGGCAATTCTGCTGAAAACAGCGTCAGTCTGGGTTAGTTCCATTCAAATCATGCAAGTTAGAGTCAAAACAAGGGCAACAGAGTTTGGAAAAGTAGATACGACGGAGACATATCAAACGTTAGATTGGTACCTCGGGGTGCTAGTAGTGTTGATTATATCTTGTAGTTGATGTTAGTGGTTTACTTGGTGGAAGATCATTATGCTAAGACTATTGATTTCTTATTTATACCTACCAACCATGTTCAATATGATGAGTTGTGAGTATTTCTATTTTTCCTTGAGGACATGGGAGAAGTCTTGTTATTAGTAATCATGTGAAGTTGATCGTCGTTAATTTTTTTGATATTATGTTTTGTTCTTCCTCTAGTGGTATTATGTGAACGACCACTACATGACACTTCACTATCTTTGGGCCTAGGGAAAGGCCTCGTGGAATTTGATTGTAGATAATGGGTTCCGGGAGTGACTGGAGCCTAAACCCTAGTTTACAACTTGTTCCACGAGGGGTTGTTTTGCATCCACATGTTTAATGCTATGGTTAGATTTATCTTAGTTACTTCTCTTATATTTGCGGATGCTTGCATGGAGGGTATAAGCATAAGTAGCTGCTTGTTCAAATGAGAACAATACCTTAGCTCCGATCATGTCGGATTCAGGGCTCCGCAGATCTAAGAATGGTTCGCAGTCTGGGGCGTGTGCGAAGAACTCAACCTCTCTAGCCAACCTATTCGTTACCCTCACAGCCTAGCTCGATGAACAATAAAGGAAAGGGACATACCAGTTTACCCAGATTCGGTCCACCTTGTGACGCCCCGAGACTGACGCGCCAGGTGTCTTCCAGTTATTCATTGTTGTTGCCTTGTCATTCACTTGCGTGTTGCATCTTGCCATGTCATCATGTGCATTGCATCATCATGTTTTCAAAACTTGCATCCGTCCCGGTCTCCCAGTTCTCCTCGTTGTCTGTTCTGAGACCAGACACACTCTCATGCTCCCACAGCACGTCCAAAATATTTTTTGAAGTGGCCCGAAAATGTTCTCGGGGGATGAAAAGTTGGCGTCCGGTCTTATTATAGTGTAGATAGAACACCTGTCAGATTTCATCGCATTCGGAGTTCGTTTGATGCCCAACGGATAACTATAGCGACAATATAGTTGGTCAAACTTCGGACGTTTTTGGTCTCCCAAACTGCCGTCGGGCCTCTCCTTCTCTCTCTCTCTCTCTCTCTCCCCTCTCTTCTCATCCAAACTCTTCTTCACAATCACATCCATCCCACCTAGGCCTACCTATCCTCCCTCTCGATCGGGTTCGTCGAATCGCGGTTGGAGGCTCTAAAAACCCCTCCTAACCTCCCTAACCCTAGCTCATGTCTATATATAGACATCACACCTTCCAAATATGGACTAATCCTAGTCTAAACCTAACCCTACCCCGCCTCCCACCTCTCAGCCGCCAGCCACCTCCCTCCTCCTCGATTTCCGGTGCACCCCAGCCATCCTCCGCCACTTGGCATGCCCCTGTGAAGTCAGCGCTGCCGCTAGCCGCCTCCTCACCCAATCCCCGTGCGCCACCTCGTCTCCTAGCACCTCCCACCGCTGCCAGCCCGCCAGGCCCAAGAGGGGACCGTGAAGCCCATCCGCCGCTGCCGCCGCAGCCCACACGCGCCCACGCGAGCCCGGCCTCCCACAGCCTTCTTGATCTCAACCTTGATCGAGGGAGTCTACCCCTGCCGCACCATCTCCTCGCTGCCGGCAAGCTCGCCGGAGCATGCTCGCGCCAGCCACATCGACAGCAGGCCAGTGCCGCCCTCGCCTCCCTCTCTCTCCCTTCCCGTTCACCTTCCTCTCACCGGCTCTCTCTCTACCTCGCAGCAAGTCACCGGCGCCAAGAACGCCGGCGTCGATCTCTCCTTCACCGCTGGAAGTCGAGAGGGGGCCACCGGATCGATTCTCCCCGCGCTAGATCTAGCGCCCCGAGGTCCCTATGCCTGGACTCGCCGTTCCCCGTCACCGCGCTGTCTCCGGCGACGCCCTGCGCCAAGTCGCCGCTACTTCCTGCACCCGCGTGTGCATGTGAGCACACGCACGACCACCCCGCATGGGCCAGCACCACCCCGCGGCCTAGATCCAGCCGGCCCAGCGCGCCCCTTTCCGGCCTCTCTCCACCGCCGGGCCAAGGCCCATGGGTGAGGACGCGCCCAGCCCCTCCCCTGTTCCTGTTGGGTCAGCAAGACTCGACCCAGTAGATGTTTTTTTGTCTGCGTTTTTGCTATTTATCTAGTAAAAACAGATTTACAGAGAAGTCCCTAGAGTTCATGCATTTAATAACTCATCAACCGTGCATCATATTAAAATGTTTTATATATGTAACTTGCATAGAATTTTTCCTAGTTTCATAATAATGCACTTTCATCCATGTTAAAAATGTTAAAAATGTTGTTTGTGTTTAGTTTGCTTAAATGCTTCATTTCATAACTAAATAACCGCACCTCCATTTTTCATAAACTTTATATGTAAATGGGGCAGAAAAATGCATAGATTAACACAGTAGCGGTACTTTTCATGTTTAACAACTATAAAATTGTGTATAGGGCAGAACAGTAGCTAATTCGAAAATATGTCCATGAGGATTTTTCCGGACTTTTTGCTTGTTGTTCCGGCCTCATTTAAACTTGCCTAGATAGGTAGTTTTATTATGCTTCACCTCTTGCCATGTTTAGTAACATTTAATATTGTTGGGTACATAAACGAGAGTGAACTAAATGATTGAATGTGGTGTTTCGTCAATATGCAACTCATTGCATATTGAGCTCCACTTAATCTGTAGTATTGTTTGTGCACTTTGCCACGCCTTGCCTCATTAAACCGAACATGCATCATACTTTGTTGTGCATCATGCCATGTTTATGTGATGGTTGTTTACTATGTTGTTTGCTTCTTTCCGGGTTGCTTCTCTCGTTAGCTTCGGTTTCATTCCAGAGTTGTGAGGATTCGTTCGACTATGTTGGATCGTCTACTTCTTGGACTCGTTCTTATTCCTTGCGGGATCTCAGGCAAGATGACCATACCCTCAAAATCACTTCTATCTTTGCTTGCTAGTTGTTCGATCTATCGCTATGCCGCGCTACCTACCACCTGTTTATCAAGCCTTCCAAATTGCCATGATAGCCTCTAACCTTTTTCAACCATCCTAGCAAGCCGTTGATTGGCTATGTTACCGCGTTTGCTCAGCCCCTCTTATAGTGTTGCTAGTTGCAGGTGAAGTTGAAGTTGGTTCCATGTTGGAACATGGATATGTTGGGATATCACAATATCTCTTATTTAACTAATGCACCTATATACTTGGTAAAGGGCGGAAGGCTCGGCCTTATGCGTGGTGTTTTGTTCCAGTCTTGCCGCCCTAGTTTCTGTCATACTGGTGTTATGTTCCTTGATTTTGCATTCCTTATGCGGTTCGGTGTTATGCGAACCCCTTGACAGTTCGCCTTGAATAAACCTCCTCCAGCAAGGCCCAACCTTGGTTTTACATTTGCCTAACAACCTATTACCCTTCCCTTGGGTCGGCCAACCCGAGGGTCATCTTTATTTTAACCCCCCCTGGGCCAGTGCTTCTCTAAGTGTTGGTCTGACCCGGGCAGCCTGTGGGGCCACCTCGGGGCAACTTGAGGGATGGTTTTACTCGTAGCTTGACCTGTCCGGTGTGCCCTGAGAACGAGATATGTTAAGCTCCTATCGGGATTGTCGGCACATCGGGCAGCTTTGCTGGTCTTGTTTTACCATTGTCGAAAAGTCTTATAACCGGGATTCCGATTCTGATCGGGTCTTTCCAGGAGAAGGAATATCCTTCATTGACCGTAAGAGCTTGTGATGGGCTAAGTTGGGACACCCCTGTAGGGTATAAACTTTGAGAGCCGTGCCCCGCAGTTATGTGGCAGATGGGAATTTGTTAATGTCCGGTTGTAGAGAATTTGACACTTGAATTAATTAAAATACATCAACCGCATGTGTAACCGTGATGGTCTCTTCTCGGAGGAGTCTGGGAAGTGAACACGGTCTTGTGTTATGCTTGAACATAAGTAGTTTTAGGATCACTTCTTGATCACTTCTAGCTTCACGACCGTTGCGTTGCTTCTCTTCTCGCTCTTATTTGCGTATATTAGCCACTATATTTGCTTAGTGCTTGTTGCAGCTCCACATCATTACCCTATCCTACCCATAAGCTTAAATAGTCTTGATCTCGCGGGTGTGAGATTGCTGAGTCCTCATGACTCACAGATACTTCCAAACAGTTGCAGGTGCCAATGATACTTGTGGAGGTGACGCAACCGAGCTCAAGTGGGAGCTCGATGAAGATCTTGATCTTCGTTTTGTGTCTTTTTCGGTTGATCAATAGTGGAGCCCAGTTGGGACAATCGGGAATCTAGCATTTGGGGTTGTCTTCTTTTATTTTGGTTCCGTAGTCGCACCTTGATTGTACTCTAGATGATGTATGTTTAACTTGTTATTTTTGTGAAGTGGTGAGTGTAAGCCAACTCTTTATCCCTTTCTTATTCAGTACATGGGATTGTGTGAAGATTACCCCTCTTGCGACAAAACCACAATGCAGTTATGCCTCCAAGTCATTCCTCGACACGTGGGAGATATAGCCGCATCGTGGGCGTTACAAGTTGGTAATCAGAACCATCCCCGACTTAGGATCCCCCTGCTTGATCGAATCGCTGACGTTGTTGAGTCTAGAACAAAATGTTTTGTGTCTTAGGATTATATATATCGGAGAGTAGGATTCTTTTTACTCCTCAGTCCCTTCGTTGCTCTGGTGAGGCCTCCTGATGTAGAAGTTTTGACTTCCCTCTCCTCAAATTTCACTAAAAATTTAGTATTACGCGGGTATCTTGGAATCATTCTGATATTCTTGTGACGAGAACATTGTTCTTGGTGCCTCATGACATTTAGGGGTTGTGGCAGTGTCCTGGGGAGTTGATCTCCAAGGTGTTGTCGTCACAATTTTATTGTTGCAGTTCTGGAATACCCTAGTTTGCCGACATCGAAAATCTCTTTTATGCAGTTGTTGGTGAGATAACCTCGATGCCACCCAGTAATGGGGCGGGAGTTTGGGAGTATTGCCATAACTCGTATAACGGATGCTTTTCGAAGGTTGAGGTAAATGATTTCCGAATCTTTCTTGGTTATGTGTTGAAGGATGGATACAGCTGGATGTAGGATTTGTTAGTTTTGGGTGAGATATTATGCTTCCCCTGTATCCCCAACACCTGATTGCATAACCAGAAAGTTTCGGGAGTTTATAAGTGGGAATTCAAGTATCAGGTAGGATATACTTCCAAGAGACACATCATACGATATGGGGTCTATCATATGTTTGTTTCCGGCTTATTCTGCGAGCCAAATCCTTGTTTTGTTTTTGTTGTGGTATTCGAGTTGCTTCAATGTAAAGTGTTGATTCCATACCTTTTCCAAGTGGTGTTCTCATATTCCTATGTGAATACTGATCCTTTTTTGTCATCGAGATTGTCATGTCAATTCTTCCCAACCGGTGTGATTATCTTCAAGATGATCCTATCATTTTCAACATCGGCAAGATCAATTCTAAGTTTTTTATCAATGGTATTTGTTCCATTCCATCTTCTCCAAGTTGCCTTTGTTTTCCCGCCCTCCCACCCTTTTTCTTCAAGGACTCGGATTTCTTAATCTGTTATCCATTTTATTGATGGGAGCCTCTCCATTATTTTCCATCAATGTTCTTATCTGGTGATTCTCAGAAAGATACTAACGGAGCTTCAAGGTTATCATTGTTTGTTCTCTTTTCTTCTCCGGTGGATTCAATTCAAGCTTTGTCGATCAAATCCATTCCTTGTTTAAAAATTTTTCTCATGCCGGTGCACCTCTTAATCATCCACCTCTTGCTATTCATGTTATCTGGAGTGCTGAAGATATCCCAGAAGATTCAAGTTTCCATTCTCAGTCCTTCCAAGCTATTTCGAGGTTGTTACCTCGTTCAAGATGTTCAAATCAACCGGTGCATTATCTCTTCCTAAGCAATCGTTCAACAATCTTTATTTTGAGTGGGCCCTAACCCACAGGTCTTTTCCTAGGATCTTACCCGACTCTTCTAATTTTTTCGGAGTTATCCTCCAATTCATTTCAAAGTTTAACGTAAGAATGATTTGTCATCAGTCAAATGTCTTTCTCCAAGATCTGTCAAATTCTTGTCATCGTCGGTTCAACCTTTCTAATTTTCATCTCGGACTATCTCAACAATTCATGGAGGTGTTTCTTGTCATCATTCTTGGGTTTGTGAATACCGAAGAAGAGTTTCTCTTAAATCTTGCTCCATTCTCTTTAAGATCCATGGGTCTACCTTGATGCCATCCTCTCATAATTATTTTCGATTGTGAGAATTATTTTCACCCATCCGGAGCAATTCAGGGGTCTTTTCAGTTTGATTCTCCGGAGCCCATCATCTCAGAATTATTCATTCCATCTTTAAGCTCTCGTTCTCCAAATCTTACCGGTGCATCGGTCAAATATCCTCTAATCATTTCATGATCTCTTTGTTCTCTTGTATCTAAATTCTCTCATGTATCTTTGTTCATTTTCTAATTTTTCCTGGTGTTTCACTATCTTTTCTTCATTCATTTACAATTCTTACGGTGGTTCATTCAAATTTCTCTTCCTTGGTTATCATATCAATTCATTCGTTCGTTCCCAATCCTACCGGTAGTTCGTTGAAGACCTTCCCAAGCTTGCGCTATATCTCTCTTAATCCTTTATACAAGAATAAGTAGTATGCCAAATCCATTGCTTGTCATCAATCTAAATTGGTGAAGCATATGCATAACATAATTATTATTATTGGTTCACCCAGGTGATTCATCTTTCTCTCTGGAGTTGTTCGTCATATCACCGAGATGCTTCATCTTTTCTTTTTCGGAGTTCAAAGTTTTCGTGGTCATAGTGTCGTGAAGCTCCATCTAAGTCATCGCAAGGCTTCACCTTGTGTTCTCAACTTCTCTTTCTTTTTATCATCCTTTTATTACTGGAGTTCTTCATGGAGGCTCTACATGGTGGTTCGTCAAGTATTCTTTTCATTCTTCAATTGTTCTTCAAGATTTCTCTCGAAGCTAAGATCCGCCAAGCTATACTCTAAAATAAACATGGTGTTCAACACATGTTTTCTTTTGAGGAGTTCAACCATTCTTCATCTTGCATTCCGATGTGCGGTTCTTCCTATCTTATCTTTTGAGGTGGTGTTATGTCACTCTTGACAATTTCCCTTCGTGTGTCATGATTCAACAGTTGTCAAGAATGAGATAGTTAAACCCATCAATTTAATCGAGCATGAGCTCTTCTCAATCCTTCAATCTCTTCATTGGAGTTATCTTGGGTTATATTTCACCTAAAGCTTTCCCTAAGGATTATTGCTATTTATGATGCTCATAAATGACCCAAGTTCTTCATTTATCCTCCCGGTGAAATAAGTTTCTCGTCTCCTTTTTCATATCAATCCAACTCATTGTTTCCGTTAGTGGCAGAATTTCACCTCATAATTTTGGGATGTTTTCCATAAGCCCACAACAAGCTTACTCTTTTCGTTGGTTTTCCCAACAACTCCGTTTGACCCTTCTCCTAAAGATGCTTTTTCAAGCTCATTTGAGGTAGAAGATGTTGTTTTCTCCTGCGTTCTTTAGATTCCTTTCTTACATTTGTTCCGGAGGCATTGTGATGTTGCTCTCTTCGACCCATCATCTTGTTTTGTCAAGATCATGTTCAATTCCTGCCATTCATAGTCAGAGTGCTACCCAAATTATATCATTCTTATTCCTTCTCTATCTTGTTTAACCGGAGTGTTGTGTCTATCATTCCTCTTCTAACCGGACTCTCATACAAGTGCTTTCATTTTGCCAAGCTCATATTCTTTACCTTCTTTTTTCCAACCGGAGTGTGGTCATAATTGATCTTTATCATTCCTTGTACATCTCGTTTCAATCGGAGTGCTTGCATGTACTTCTTGCCCATTGCAACCATTTTCTCATGTCTTTCAACCTACATGGTTCTCATGATGTTCCTTGTTCCTCTTTTCTAACGGAGTGTTTTCAACTTTGTTCATATTCGTGGTATTCTTTCTTTCAATTTGTTCAACATCTCAAGGTTCGTGGTTTCAATCTTTTTTCAAAGAAGCAACTTAGTTTTACCTCTCCTCTTTCTCTTTCGATTCTCTCCGATGCCATCCTAGATCTTGGGACGAGATCCTCTTGTAGTGGTGGAGTGTTGTGACGCCCCGAGACCGACGCGCCAGGTGTCTTCCAGTTATTCGTTGTTGTTGCCTTGTCATTTGCTTGCGTGTTGCATCTTGCCATGTCATCATGTGCACTGCATCATCATGTTTTCAAAACATGCATCCGTCCCGGTCTCCCAGTTCTCCTCGTTGTCCGTTCTGAGCCCAGACACACTCGCACGCGCCCACGGCACGTCTGAAATATTTTTTTAAGTGGCCGGAAATTGTTCTCGGAATGGGATGACAGTTGGCGTGCGATCTTTTTATAGTGTGTATAGAACGCTTGTCAAATGTCATCGCATTCGGAGTTCGTTTGATGCCCCAACGGATAACTATAGCAACAATATAGTTGGTCAAACGTCAGACGTTTTCGGTCTTCGAAACTGCCGCCGGGCCTCTCCTTCTCTCTCTCTCCTCTGTTCTTAGCCCAACTCTTCTTCACATTCACATCCAGCCCACCTAGGCCTACCTATCCCCCTCTCGATCGGGTCTGTCGGATCACGATCGGAGGCTCCGAGAACCCCTCCTAACCTCCCTAACCCTAGCTCATGTCTATATATAGACATCCCACCTTCCAAATATGGACTAATCCTAATCTAAAACTAACCCTACCCCGCCTCCTGCCTCCCACCTCTCAGCCGCCAGCCACCTCCCTCCTCGATTTTCGGCGCACCCCGGCCATCCTCCGCCACTTGGCGTGCCCCTGTGAAGTCAGCGCCGCTGCCAGCCGCCTCCTCACCCAATCCCCGTGCGCCACCTCATCTCCTAGCGCCTCCCACCACCGCCGGCCCGCTAGGCCCAACAGGGGCCTGCGGAGCTCATCCGCCGCCGCCACCACAGCCCACGCGCGCCCGCGTGAGCCCGGCCTCCTGTAGCCTCCTCGATCCATACCTGGATCGAGGGAGTCTACCCCCGCCGCACCATCTCCTCGCCGCCAGCAAGCTCGCCGGAGCATGCTCGCGCCGGCCACCTCGACAGCAGGCCAGTGCCGCCCTCGCCTCCCTCTCTATCCCTTCCCATTCTCCTTCCTCTCACCGGCTCTCTCTCTACCTCGTAGCAAGTCGTCGCCGCCAGGAATGCCGGCGTCGAGCTCTCCTTTGCCACCGGAAGTGGAGAGGGGGCCACCGGATCGATTCTCCCTGCGCTAGATCCGGCGCCCTGAGGTCCCCGCGCCCGGACTCGCCGTTCCTCGTCACCGCGCCAAGTCACCGCTACTTCCTGCACCCACATGTGCGTGCGAGCACACACACGACCACCCCGCGTGGGCCAGCGCCACCCCGCGGCCCAGATCCAGCCGGCCCAGCGCGCCCATTTCCGGCCTCTCTCCACCGGCCGGGCCAAGGCCCATGGTGAGGACGCACCCAGGCCCCCCTGTTCCTGTTGGGCCAGCAAGACTTGGCCCAGTAGATGTTTTTTTCTGTCTGCGTTTTTGTTATTTATCCATTAAAAACAGATTTACAGAAAAGTCCCTAGAGTTAATGCATTTAATAACTCATAAACCGTGCCTCATATTAAAATGTTTTATATATGTAACTTCCTTAGAATTTTGCCTAGTTTCATAATATGCCACTTTCATCCATGTTAAAAATTTTAAAAATGTTGTTTGTGTTTAGTTTGCTTAAATGCCATGCTAAAATGCTTTATTTCATAACTAAATAACCGTAGCACCATTTTTAATAAACTTTATATGTAAATGGGGCAGAAAAATGCATAGATTAACATGGTGGTGGTGCTTTGCATGTTTAATAAATCTAAAATTGTGTATAGGGAAGAACAGTAGCTAATTCGAAAATATGCCCATGAGGATTTTTCCGGACTTGTTGCTTGTTGTTCCGGACTCATTTAAACTTGCCTAGATAGGTAGTTTTATTATGCTTCACCTCTTGCTATGTTTAATAACATTTAATATTGTTGGGTACATAAACGAGAGTGAACTAAATGATTGAATGTGGTGTTTCATCAATATGGAACTCGTTGCATATTGAGCTCCACTTAATTTGTAGTATTGTTTGTGCACTTTGCCATGCCATGCCTCATTAAACCGGACATGCATCATACTTGTTTGTGCATCATGCCATGTTTATGTGATGGTTGTTTACTATGTTGCTTGCTTCTATATGGTTTTCTTCTCTCGTTAGTTTCAGTTTCGTTTCGGAGTTGTGAGGATTCATTCGACTATGTTGGCTCGTGTACATCTTGGACTCGTTCTTCTTCCTTGCGGGACCTCAGGCAAGATGACCATACCCTCGAAATCACTTCTATCTTTGCTTGCTAGTTGTTCGCTCTATCGCTATGCCGCACTACCTACCACTTGTTTATCAAGCCTCCCAAATTGCCATGATAGCCTCGAACCTTTTTCAACCATCCTAGCAAGCTGTTGATTGGCTATGTTACCGCGTTTGCTCAGCCCCTCTTATAGCGCTGCTAGTTGCAGGTGAAGTTGAAGTTGGTTCCATGTTGGAACATGTATATGTTGGGATATCACAATATCTCTTATTTAATTAATGCACCTATATACTTGGTAAAGGGCGGAAGGCTCGGCCTTATGCGTGGTGTTTTGTTCTAGTCTTGTCGCCCTAGTTTCTGTCATACCGGTGTTATGTTCCTTGATTTTTGCATTCCTTACGCGGTTGGGTGTTATGCGAACCCCTTGACAGTTCGCCTTGAATAAAAATACTCCAGCAAGGCCCAACCTTGGTTTTACATTTTCCTAACAACATATTACCCTTCCCTTGGGTCGACCAACCTGAGGATCATCTTTATTTTAACCCCCCCCCCCCCGGGCCAGTGCTCCTCTAAGTGTTGGTCCGAACCGGGCAGCCTGCGGGGCCACCTCGGGGCAACTTGAGGGATGGTTTTACTCGTAGCTTGACCTATCCGGTGTGCCCCGAGAATGAGATATGTGCAGCTCCTATCGGGATTGTCGGCACATCGGGCAGCTTTGCTGGTCTTGTTTTACCATTGTCGGAATGTCTTGTAACCGGGATTCCGAGACTGATCGGGTCTTTCCGGGAGAAGGAATATCCTTCGTTGACCGTGAGAGCTTGTGATGGGCTAAGTTGGGACACCCCTGCAGGGTATAAACTTTCAAGAGTTGTGCCTGCGGTTATGTGGCAGATGGGAAATTGTTAATGTCCGGTTGTAGAGAACTTGACACTTGACTTAATTAAAATACATCAACTGCGTGTGTACCAATGATGGTCTCTTCTCGGCGGAGTCCGGGAAGTGAACACGGTCTTGTGTTATGCTTGAACGTAAGTAGTTTCAGGATCACTTCTTGATCACTTCTAGCTTCACAACCATTGTGTTGCTTCTCTTCTCGCTCTCATTTGCGTATGTTAGCCACTATATTTGCTTAGTGCTTGCTGCAGCTCCACATCATTACCCCATCCTACCAATAAGCTTAAACAGTCTTGATCTCGCGGGTGTGAGATTGTTGAGTCCTCGTGACTCGTAGATACTTCAAAATAGTTGCAGGTGCCGATGATACCAGTGCAGGTGACGCAACCGAGCTCAAGTGGGAGCTCGATGAAGATCTTGATCATTGTTTTGTGTCTTTTCCGGTTGATCAGTAGTGGAGCCCAGTTGGGACGATCGGGAATCTAGCATTTGGGTTTTCTTCTTTTATTTTGGTTCCGTAGTTGGACCTTGATTGTACTCTGGATGATGTATGTTTAACTTGTTATTTGTGTGAAGTGGCGATTGTAAGCCAACTATTTATCCATTTCTTATTCAGTACATGGGATTGTGTGAAGATTACCCCTCTTGCGACAAAGCCCCCATGCGGTTATGCCTCTAAGTCATGCCTCGACACGTGGGAGATATAGCCGCATCGTGGGTGTTACACACCTTGAGGTGTAAGACCCTACTCCTGCTTTGTGGTGGATTAGCCTCGCGAGGGGCTATGGATGAACTAGTGCAGGGGAAGAATAACCTTAGGAGGTCTGTTCTAGTGTGGGTGTGAGCTAATGAGGTCTCTCCCGGATTCGGAACCCTTCCTATGGTGGTGTCTAAGCTATATTTATAGTGGCCTTGGTCCTCTTCCTCCAAAAGAAGGCGGGAAGGGATCCCATAGTGGCCAATTTTCAAGGGGGACAAGAAGTACGTCCTATCCTGACGAAAGGTGGTCTTCGCCTGCAAAGCTTGTGGTCATGACGACGCGCTGGGCTCGGTGATGACATCCGTCCTGTCGTCCTGGCGGTCTTGGTCTGGTTGCACGGGAATGGAAACCTTTGGCTGATTCCTCGGGACCCCGCGCCTGCACTTGCCTCTTTAGCACCAAAGAGGAAACCTGCTGCTCTGCACCCGCTAGCACCCACCTGGCCTTGGTCATCATGGCTGGCGTCACCTCAACCTCATGAGGTGGGCGCCTGCATAGAAATCTCCGCTCCTCGGGAGCCAGACTAGGTAGGCTGCTCCCTCCGGAGGTCTTGGTGTCGTCCGCCTTGTCAGGCCTGGCCCCTCGCGAGGGTCTTGTATTGAAGGTGCTGAAGATGGGACGTACCAGGCCATCGATGGAGCCACGCCGTGGGCCACAAGAAAGCATGTCTGGTTACCCTGGTTCCCAGAACGCCGACAGTAGCCCCCGGGCCCAAGGCACGCTCGGAATTGGCTTCGAGGCGAAGCCGAAGGGCAAGGGCGAAGCACAGCGGCCCTAATCGCCTGCAGACCGGGTCAATGTGTGGCACTTGATGGGACATGGGCATCTCCGTTTCCCCATGCCGCCTCAGCAACTGCCCCAGGCTGACAAAAAGGTTGGCGCACACCTCTGAGCTTTCATAGCCTTCACCCCGCCCTTGCTCCAGATCCCCTTTCTTCCTGCCGAGAGCATCTCCAAATCTGCCGAATTTCTCGTCCCTAGTTCTTCGCTGATGGCGTCCGGGAAGGCGAAGTCAGCCACGCAGGATGCGAGCTCCTCCTCTTCTCCTATGCTGGCCCTTAGCACATCCTCCATCACCGAGGAGAGACACCTCGCCGCCGCGCTCCCTCTGACGGCGAGCGACCACAACGACCGGAAGGAGACGGTGCTCCTGGCCGGCTCCACCGACCCATGGACCATGGCGGAGACGTTTTATCCCTTCTTCCTCCACAGTGGTCTTCGCGTGGCTCATCCCGCCTTTCTCCAAGTTCTTCACCGTCGTCCTCGACCGCTACCAGGTTTAGGCCTGCATCTGCAACCCAACTCTATCCTTCTCTTGTACGTCTTCGCCTTCTACTGCACAGTGGTCTTCGCGTGGCTCGTCCCGCCTTTCTCCAAGTTCTTCACCATCGTCCTCGACCGCTACCAGGTTTAGGCCTGCATCTGCAACCCAACTCTATCCTTCTCTTGTACGTCTTCGCCTTCTACTGCGAGGCATTCATGGGTGTGATGCCCTCTGTCGCGCTCCTCTGCCACTTCTTCTACCTTCGGATGCATGACCCAAACCAGTGCTCCGCCTGCGTCTCCTTCGCCGTGGTCAACAGTGGCAACACGCTCACGAGGACCAGAAAGAAGGTGGAGAGCTTCCAGCGCAAGTGGGTTTTCATGGATGCCAGGAGCCTCCACATGCGGCTGTAATTGCTGGCCGAGCTGCCGAAGAAGCTGGACCAGTGGGGTCATGAGAAGCTCACCGACCCCCGGGCAGCGCCGGTCTTAAGGAAGATGAAGGCGGACATGGAGTTTGACGAGGGCCATGCTTGTTACCGAGTTCCTGACGAAGCGCCTAGCCCCACTCTAGGCACACTCGTGCCACATGTGGGCTTTCAAGGGCGCGAGGGACAACATCCACCTGTGCTCAGGGAGCTTGACAAGCTCGTGCACACCATGCTGGAGAAGAACCCAGGCGGCCTCCTGGCAGCCTACATCCCGTTGTACCTCGTGGAGACGGGGCGGAGCTGGTCGCCGCCATGCCTGTCTTCAACGAGCTGGGGCTCGTGCCGCCCAAGCTCCCCACCTCCCTGGTGCCGGTGTCTTCCAGTGACTACTCCAGGGAGAAGGGGGAGGAGGAGTTGGAGATGACCATGGATGACGTAGTGGACACCTCTCCCCGTTGCAGAGCGAGCTTCTCTGCGACCTCTCTGATGACGATGATGTTGCCAAGTCCCTGTTCGAGGGATCCCCATGCTCCACCAGGGTCGTCACGAGGTCCGGGGCCACTCCCTTGCGGAGGCTAGTCCGAGCGGCTTCGAAGAAGGGCGAGGCGGCGTCCCTTCCATGAGGAGACGCCTCCACCTTGCCGTCTGTCGGTGCCGCACCGAGGCTAGCTGCCAAGCGCCCCGCCAACCCTCGGGGCGCGACGAAGCCCGCGCTCAGGAAGATTGGAGGCGGCCTGGCCTTGGCCAGGAAAAGGGCATACATCGCCGCTGAGGAGTAAGTATCTTGCCTTGTTTTTGTTTTCCATCCTTGATAGCATGCCCACAATGCTCCTCTCCTGGCAACCAGGGTGGAGTCTATGGTGAAGTAGAGGAAGGAGGGAGTCGGGACCCCTGAAGCCACACCATCCTCCACGGCCACGGTAACCCTGGCACAGGCGGAGGAGGCTGCCTCGTGCTCCCCCATAATGGAGCGGTCCCCTCAGAGCTCACTAGTAGAGCCTCAGGTGGAGGCCGCTTTCGTGGGCCAGCAGACTCCAGAGCCGCCCGTCCAGGTTGCACCTGCGGGGGCTTCGGGGGCTCCAAAGCCCATGCCGCCCTTCCTACTACGGTGGCGCCAGTCTAGGCACCTGTGCCGCCTCCTCCCCAGGCCCTCGCGTTGGAGGACTGCGGCCCGCTCACCGGGTCCGGTGCTCTATAGGAAGCCTACACCACGGTGGACCAGCTCCGGACCGATCTCTAGGGAGCCGAAAGGTGCATGGAGATGGGGTGCCTGGGGCTGATCTCGGGGTGGCTCTAGGCCGACGCGTCTGTCAGGAAGGCCTGGGGCCGGCCTGAGGCTGCCGCCGTGGAGGGCAGGAAGGAGGCCGGCAAGGCCACGGCGGCTCTTGACGCGGCACTGGCTGACGCAGCATCCGCCAAGGAGCGCTGCAACATGATGGAAGCCGAGCTGAAGGCCCTGCGCGAGGAGCAGGTTGCCCACACCCGTCGCCTCCAAGAACGGGAGGAGGAGCTTAAGGACCGGGAGGGTGCGCTCGCCGACCATGACGCCAAGCTGGCCCAGGCAGCCAAGGACCAAGCTGCAGAGCATGGTCGCCTAGGCAAGCATAAGGAGGAGGTGGAAAGGACCCAGGCGTCCCATGCCAAGCTTGTCTATGAGGAGACGGCCCGGCTGGAGGCTAGGGAGAAGACCTTCGCGGCCGCCGAGATGGCGGCAGACGCGTGGCGCGAAGCCTTCGTCTCCCTTGAGCTGAGGTCCCGCACGGTGCTGCATTCCCTTTACGGGGAAGGGTACGAGGAGCCGCTGGCATTCCGGAGGATGGCCTTGCTGGGCTTCTCCCCAAGCTCGCCGAGGCGCTTTAGGGCATCGCCGCCGGAGTGGGCTCATGGTGGAGGGGAAGTGCCATGCACTTTGCACCGCGGCCGCGACGCGCATCTTCAGCCACCTCCACCCCCGGGACCCAAGCTTTGTCCTAGTGCGTTGATCAAGCCGGTGGCTCCAGAGTCCCGCAATCCTGCCACCGAGACCGTGAAGAAGCAGGTGGAAGCCCTACTAAAGAAGTTCCTCTGTGTCCCCGACCCTGCGGCTGCAGCGACCGGAGCCGGCGGCGAAGATGGTGGCGGCGTTGTTGACCACGGGCTCCCCAAGGTGGGCGACAACGACAACGAAGGTGATGCTCGGGCTTCCTCCTAGCTTGACCCTGCAACATTTACCGTGCCTCACGGAGGCGTGAGAACTTCTGCTTGAACTTATGGGACATTATGTTTTGTAATAACTTGCTAGGACTCCATGATTTCCTTTCCGTGCTTGATTTCCTTTTTGTTTCCCTTAGCGTTCTGCATCAGCAGGGCCCGGCCCCACGCATACCTCAACCGCTGTTGGGGCATCCGGATCACCAGGGCGAGACCAAGGGGCGAGGGGCTACTTGACCAGTGAGGCCCCTGAGTCGTGATGCTCAGGTCCCCTTTGATGTACGAACAACCCTCATGATGGAAACATGAGCATCGTTTGTGTCAATCCAGAGTCCCCATACCTTTCCTCGCCGGCTTTTGCTTGGGACGGACATGAAAGTGCTAGTGATCGACTAGAGGGGGGTGAATAGGCGATTTTTATGAAAGTCTAAAAAACATGTATGTTTCGAAGACAAACAATAGAAATAAACCTATTACCATGCAGCGGAAGGTAGACTACACTAGGCAAACCATAGTCAAGTATTCTATGAAGTGAAAGCACAATGACTAATAGCAGCTAGGCAGTAAGGATCAGGTAGGAAGATATTGTGAAGCCAATCAGAACAAGTAATCACTCAGTGAAGCCAAACGGTGATGCAATCGTACAATGACTTCACAAGGACCAACAGTAAGTAAAGGGAAGGGAAGGATGAAACCAGTGATTCGTTGAAGACAATGATTTGTTGGACCAGTTCCAGTTGCTGTGACAACTGTACGTCTGGTTAGGGAGGCTGAGATTCAACTCAGAAGACCTCGTCTTCACCTTATTCCCCTTGAGCTAAGGACACCCAGTCCTCGCCCAATCACTCTGGTAAGTCTTCAAGGTAGACTTCCAAACCTTCACAGACTTCGTTCACCGGCGATCCACAATGACTCTTGGATGCTCAGAACGCGACGCCTAACCGGCTGGAGGATTCACAGTCCTCAAGTGTAATAAGTCTTCAGATCACACAGACAGGAAGACTCAAGTGATGCCTAACACTCTTTGGCTCTGGGTGGTTAGGGCTTTATCCTCTCAAGGAATTCTCTCTCAGAAGCTTCGAGGTGGGTTGCTCTCAAACGACAAAAGTTGTGCTTTAACTCTGAGCAGCCAACCGTTTATGGTTGTAGGGGGTGGGCTATTTATAGCCACTAGGCAACCCGACCTGATTTGTCCGAAATGACCCTGGGTCACTAAGGAACTGACACGTGTTCCAACGGTCAGATTTCAAACACACACGGCAACTTTACTTGGGCTATAAGCAAAGCTGACTTATCCAACTCTGGACAAGATTTGCTCTCATAGTCTTCACTCGAAGACATAGGATTTTGGTTAAGCATCACTTCAGTCATTCTGACTGGTTCTCTTAGACCCCACTTAACAGTACGGTGGTTCCTATGACTCAACAAGGAAAAACACAGAACGACGAAACTGCTAAGTCTTCGTGCTCCATTGTCTTCACGCGATGTCTTCTCTTGTCAGTCTTCAATGTGAATGTCTTCACATACCACCTTTGACTTCAATGTCTTCATACATTTTTAGGGGTCATCTCTGGTAGGAAAACCGAATCAATGAGGGACTTCTACCTATGTTATCCTGCAATTCTCACAAACACATTACTCCCTCAACTAGGTTTGTCGTCAATACTCCAAAACCAACTAGGGGTGACACTAGATGCACTTACAGGACGCGAAAAGACCAGGTGTGAGAGACCTGGTGAGGTGGCGTGCGTCAGGCATGGCCTGAGCGTAGCCCCTGTGCCTAGCCCCCTCGCACGGCCCTCCCAATGGAAAGTGGAGTGGTGGGGCCAGAGAGCGAGCCTAGTGGCCCTCCTGAGGTTACTTCAGCCGCTAGGGTTCTCTCAGTTGTTTATTCACTAGTGCAGAGCATGGTGCTTCCACTCTTGCGTAGGCATAGCCGCTCCTTGACCATGTCGTCCACCAGCGCGGAGCATGGGGCTTCCACTAGTGTGTGGATGGGAGCTCCCTCGGGGGTAGACTCTGGGGCGTGTACAACCCCGTCCTGACACGTGGCTAGCACGGCAGGACTGGAGGAGGTGTATATGGGCACCCATGAGCCAGCATGGGATTCACGAGACCCTACATCAAGGGATGTTGCGCCTAAATTTTTGGTTCAGAACATTTTTAAGGGTCATGCAAGATGTTTAGGTGGCATGCGCCAAGTGACTCTCCGGAGGACATCGCGTGAGAAGGCCAAACACCAACGACCCAAGAGGTGATGTGAACGGGGCCGACCCGCCAGACAGAGCTCAGCTGTTGGGTTTATCGACGCTGCAGGGATGGACCCGAGCATGGACGCCGTGCCTAGTCTTCTCATGCAATAATCCTAAAGAAAGATAACCGGTGTGCGGCTCCCATAGTGGCAAGGCACCGGGTCTTGCGCCCTTACTCATCCACTCTTGATTAGCTCATGCGAGAACAAGGCACCAAGGACCATGGGAGGTGACGTACACGGGTGTTGGTCCATGAGACAGAGCTCGCCCACTTGGGTTTAGCAACGTTGTAGGGACGGACCCGAGCACAGACATTGTGCCGGTCCTTAATCATGAGGCGGTCGCGGGCGGGCTTGGGAGGGTGCATGACATTGATGGTGGCGAAGCACCGGACATGCAGGTGATAATATAAAGCTACTCATGAAAGGGTAAGACCAGTTCTGATACATGCACAAAATGATACACGCTGCAGGGACGGACTCGTACAGCTTGAGGATAATGCAATCCAAGGGGCACCCTCAATTGAACAAACCAAAAAATCATCTGGTACCGTTGTTGTAGAAGTGTTGGAGCAGCCGATGACACATGCTGAAGAGGCCGCTCTTCACGAGTCATCTGGAACCTAAGCCTTGTGGGGCTCCGGAGGTCCAAGAGGCTCGCGAGGGTCTGGCACCTCCTCCATCAAGATTTCCTGGTGCCAGGCCTCGTGAGCCGCCAGGACGCCCTGCATGTAGCGCTGGTGCGTGGCAGCCATGTTTAGCAGGCCGAACAGCATGCAGACATAGGTGCGGGGGCAGCCCCCACTCTGTCCAACGTGGGGACGGCCAGAAGAGCTCCTGAGAAGCATCCCTATTGAGTCCTGGGATATTGGCGCAGACGCGCAGCTCGCCACCCATGTCAGGGGCAGCAGCTATGCTGAGCGATGCGGGGTGGCGCTCGCCGCGCATGGCTCACGCCTCCTGAAGCTCTTCAATTGCCTTGGTGAGGAACTCTTGAGCGCCTAGCACCTCGCGCCCTGCTCGTGGAAGTGCGCGTTGAAACAGACCTCCACTTGGTGCCCGAATGCCTCCCTCATGATGCTAGCTATGTCGGAGGCCCTCCAGATGAGAGCCCCCAAGCCCGTGCTGAGAGGGGCACCGGGCGCGCCTTCCTATGCGAGAGGGAAGGGCGCCCTAGCAGTGGGCGCGGGGCTTGAGGCACGATCACCGGACGCCCCAGCCTCTTGAAGACCTCTGAGGAGGACCCGCTTCTTCTTCTTCTTGGGGACAGCCTTAGGAGGACAGACGGCACCCTCGTCATCTGAGTTCTCGACCGCTGCGGCTTGGTAGGCGCGCTTGAGGGAGCACACTGTGTCCTTCTCTTCGCAGGAGACCGTGATGATGCCGCCGCTTCCTGGCATCTTGAGGACATTGTAGCCGTGGTGAGTCACTGCAATGAACTTGGCGAGGGCCGGATACCTGAGGATGGCGTTGTACAGGAGGCGAATGTGGGCAACATCGAAGTTGATGAGCTCGGTGTGGTAGTTGTCGCGTTTGCCGAAGGTGACAGGGAGATGAATCTGTCCTAGGGGAACGGTGGAGTCGTCGGTCACCCCTGAGAAGGGCTTGGTGGGGAGGAGCTGGTCGTAGGGCACCTGGAGCCTCTCGAACATCTCAGCGGAGAGTACTTTGAGTCCCGCGCCACCATCCATGAGTGTCTTGTTGACGAGGACGTTGCTGATGGTCGGTGAGCAGAGCATCGGGAGTGCGCTAGCGGTGGCTGCACACTTGAGCTGACCCGTAGAGTCGAAGGTGACATCGTACTTGTACGACCTGAGGGGACGCGACGCCTTGAGCTTGGGTAGGGCCGCGTTCACCTCGCGAGCGAACTGCGACGAGAGGTGGGGGCCTGAGCGCCACCCAGGATGCAGGCAATGACGTGAGGCTCTTGGAAACCCCGACTCCATCATCTTGGCGGTGGTCATCATTCCTCCTTGGCAGCGGCGGCAGCGGAGGAAGGCCGGCATTGCCCTGAGGATGGTCCTCACAAGGCTGGTCCCTCTAGGGGCCATCACGAGCCTGGTCCTGCCAGCGGTCCTCATGAGGCTGATCTCGCCAGTCCTGGCGGGGGTCACAGTTGTCCTAGTGGCCACCACCGCGGTCTCCTGCGCGGCCGTAGCCACGGTCGTTGCGCTCGGGACGGCGGCCAATGCGCTCGTCGCGAATCGCCCTGAGCTCCTAGAAGTTGTTGGTGTTGTTTCCGTGAACGTTGTGGAAGACGCAGGACGGGCGGCTGCCCTTGGATGATTCGGGGTGGTCGCAACCACACTTCATCTCTGGTTCGGCCGCGAGCACAGCCAGACCCTTGCACTTCACGTCCTTAGCCTTGGCCTTCTTATCTTCAGGATCGGCCTCCGGGAGCTCTAGGAGGGAGAGGCGACCTTCCACTGCCCTCGCGCACCTGGTTGCCATGTTGAACATCTCTAGAGCCGAGCACAGGTCTTCGTGTATGGCGAGCTCTTCCTTCATCTTAACATCTCGGACGTCATCGGTGAACGCTAAAATGATGGTTCGACACCTTAGGGATCTTGAGGCGAATGTTGGTGAAGCGATGTATGTATTTCTATAAGGTTTCTCCAGGCTGCTGCTTGATGCGCCACAGGTCGTCCGATACGTCTCCAACGTATCTATAATTTTTTGATTGCTCCATTTTATGTTATCTACTGTTTTGGGCAATATTGGGCTTTATTATCCACTTTTATATTATTTTTGGGACTAACCTATTAACCGGAGGCCCAGCCTAGAATTGTTGTTTTTTGCCTATTTCAGTGTTTCAAAGAAAAGGAATATCAAACGGAGTCGAAAACGGGACGAAATCAACTAGAGAAGTTATTTTTGGAAGGAAAGCTACCGGATGGACCTGGACCCCACGTCAGGAGCCAAGGGAGGTGCTCACGATGGTGGCCCCCTAGGGCGCGCCCCTGCCTCGTGGGGCCCCCGAAGCTCCACCGACGTACTTCCTGCACCCATATATACTCACGTACCCTAAAACTTCCAGAACAGACAATAGATCGAGAGTTCTGCCGCCAGAAGCCTCCGTAGCCACCGAAAACCAATCTAGACCCGTTCCGGCACCCTGCAGGAGGGGGAAATCCCTCTCCGGTGGCCATCTTCATCATCCCCGTGCTCTCCATGACGAGGAGGGATTAGTTCTCCCTCGGGGCTGAGGGTATGTACCAGTAGCTATGTGTTTGATCTCTCTCTCTCGTGTTCTTGAGGTGGTACGATCTTGATATATCGCAAGCTTTGCTATTATAGTTGGATCTTATGATGTTTTCTTCCCCCTCTACTCTCTTGTAATGAATTGAGTTTCCCCTTTGAAGTTATCTTGTCGGATTGAGTCTTTAAAGATTTGAGAACACTTGATGTATGTCTTGCCGTGCGTATTCGTGGTGACAATGGGATACCACGTGATTCACTTGATGTATGTTTTGGTGATCAACTTGTGGGTTCCGCCCATGAACCTATGCATAGGGGTTGCCACACGTTTTCGTCGTGATTCTCTGGTAGAAACTTTGGGGCACTCCTTGAGGTCCTTTGTGTTGGTTGAATAGATGAATCTGAGATTGTGTGATGCATATCGTATAATTATACCCACGGATACTTGAGGTGACATTGGAGTATCTAGGTGACATTAGGGTTTTGGTTGATTTGTGTCTTAAGGTGTTATTCTAGTACGAACTCTAGGGCTGTTTGTGACACTTATAGGAATAGCCCAACGGATTGATTGGAAAGAATAACTTTGAGGTGGTTTCGTACCCTACCATAATCTCTTCATTCGTTCTCTGCTATTAGTGAATTTGGAGTGACTCTTTGTTGCATGTTGAGGGATAGTTATGTGATCCAATTATGTTATTATTGTTGAGAGGACTTGCACTAGTGAAAGTATGAACCCTAGGCCTTGTTTCAACGCATTGCAATACCGTTTATGCTCACTTCTATCATTAGTTACCTTGCTGTTTTTATATTTTCAGATTACAAAAACCCATATCTACTATCCATATACCACTTGTATCACCATCTCTTTGCCGAACTAGTGCACCTATACAATTTACCATTATATTGGGTGTGTTGGGGACACAAGAGACTCTTTGTTATTTGGTTGCAGGGTTGCTTGAGAGAGACCATCTTCATCCTACGCGTCCTACGGATTGATAAACCTTAGGTAATCCACTTGAGGGAAATTTGCTACTGTCCTACAAACCTCTGCACTTGGAGGCCCAACAACATCTACAAGAAGAAGGTTGTGTAGTAGACATCAAGCTCTTTTCTAGCGCCGTTGCCGGGGAGGTTAGCGCTTGAAGGTATATCTTTATATCTTGCAATCGAGTCTGTTAGTTTCTTGTTTTAGCACTAGTTTAGTTTATAAAAGAAAACTACAAAAAATGGAATTAAGTTTGCCTCATACGCTTCATCTTTTTAATATCTTTTCGTGAGTATGATGGAAAGGAAAATTGTGCCAAAGTGTTAGAAGAAGAATGCATTAAAATGTTTGGCACTAAATATTTGAATGATGAGCATGATTGCAATGTTGTTAGTATGAATTCCTTGAATATTCATGATGCTAATGATATGCAAAGCCACAAGCTTGGGGAAGCTATGTTTGATGAAGATGATATTTTTTGTCCCCAAAGCTTTGATGAGCAAATTTACTATGATGAAAGCATGCCTCCTATATATGATGATTATTGTGATGACACGTATGCTTCAAAGAATAATGATAACCATGAAACTTTTCATCTTGATCTTAATTTTCAATCACATGATAATTATTTTGTTGAGTTTGCTCCCACTATTATTCGTGAGAAAAATTTTGCTTATGTGGAGAGTAGTAAAATTTCTATGCTTGTAGATCATGAAAAGAATGATTTAGGTGCTGGTTATATTGTTGAATTCATTCATGATGCTACTGAAAATTATTATGAGGGAGGAATATATGCTTGTAGGAATTGCAATAATATCAAGTTTCCTCTCTATGTGCTTAAAATTTTGAAGTTATGCTTGTTTTACCTTCCTATGCAAGTTGATTCTTGTTCCCACAAGTTGTTTGCTCACAACATCCCTATACGTAGGAAGTGGGTTAGACTTAAATGTGCTAGTAATATTCTTCTTGATGCTATCTTTATGTTTCAATTCTTATCCTTTATGTGAGCATCATTGAAATCATCATGCCTAGCTAGGGGCGTTAAACGATAGCGCTTGTTGGGAGACAACCCAACTTTATTTTTATTCCATACTTTTTGCTCCTGTTTAGTAATACATAATTCATCTAGCCTCTGTTTAGTGTGGTTTTATGCTTTTAATTAGTGTTTGTGCCATGTAGAACCTTTGGGAAGACTTGGGGGAAGTCTTTATGATCATGCTGTAAAAAAACAGAAACTTTAGCGTTCACGAGAATTGCTGCCATTTTTATTTGGAGACTGATATTTAGTTAATTCTTTTTGCAGATGATTAATAGATAAATTACTCAGGTCCATAAATTTATTTGAGAATTTATCCAGATTACTACAGACTGTTCTATTTTTGACAGATTCTGTTTTTTCATGTGTTGTTTACTCATTTTGATGAATCTATGAGTAGTATCGGAGGGTATGAACCATAGATAAGTTGGAATACAGTAGGTTTAACACCAATATAAATGAAGAATGAGTTCATTACAGTACCTTGAAGTGGTGATTTATTTTCTTATACTAACGGAGCTTACGAGTTTTCTGTTAAGTTTTGTGTTGTGAAGTTTTCATGTTTTGGGTAAGGATTCGATGGACTATGGAATAAGGAGTGGCAAGAGACTAACCTTGGGGATTCCCAAGGCACCCCAAGGTAATATTCAAGGACAACCAAGAGCCTAAGCTTGGGGATGCCCCGGAAGCCATCCCCTCTTTCGTCTTCGTTCATCGGTAACTTTACTTGGAGCTATATTTTTATTCACCACATGATATGTGTTTTGCTTGGAGCGTCAATTTACTTTTGTTAAGATTTTCTTGCTGTTATTTAGAACAATGTTTTGCATCTTTTATTTCAATAAAAGTGGCATTGATAGCCTTTACTATGCCTATGTTACAAGTGTACATGTTGCTGTTTGAAAACAGAAAGTTTACCGCTGTTGCAATAATTCCCTAGAAAATTCAGAATGTGCTAAAATGTTGAAACCTTTTGAGTATTAAGATCTGATAAATTTACTACAGTGGGAATTTTATTTCATAATTTTTGGAGCTAGGGAAGTATGGATGTTGCTACATTCTTTACAGACTATCCTGTTTAGGCAGATTGCTATTATGTTTGCATTGTTTGCATATGTTTGCTTCTTTAATGATTCTATTTGAGGATAGGACTATTAAATATGCAGAGGCCTTTAGTATGCAATGTTCAATAATAATTTTAGTGATTTGCTACAGTAGAGTATAATAAGGTTTTGGCAATGGTTTATACTAACTTATCTCACGAGTCCTTGTTGAGTTTTGTGTGGATGAAGCTTTTGAGATTTAGGGAGACCGTGATATGAGAGGAATTAAGGAGACACAAAAGCTCAAGCTTGGGGATGCCCAAGGCATCCCAAGATAATATTTCAAGAATTCTCAAGCGTCTAAGCTTGGGGATGCCCCGGTTGGCATCCCACCTTTCTTCTTCAACGACTATCGGTTAGTATCGGTTCATCCAAAGTTTTTGCTTCTTCACATGATGTTTGCTATTCTTAGAATGTCATTTTCTTTTGCTTTGCTTGCTGTTTGAATAAAATACCAAGATCTGAAATTCTTAAATGTTAAAGAGTCTTCACATAGTTGCATAATTATTCGACTACTCATTGATCTTCACTTATATCTTTCGGAGTAGTTTGTCATTTGCTCTAGTGCTTTACTTATATCTTTTAGAGCACGGTGGTAGATTTTTTTATAGAAACTATTGATCTCTCATGCTTCACTTAGATTATTTTGAGAGTCTTAAATAGCATGGTAATTTTCTTAAATAATCCTAATATGCTATGTATACAAGAAGAATAATAAAATTCTCTTATGAGTGTGTTGAATATTAAGTGAAGTTTGATACTTGATAATTGTTTTGAGATATGAAGATGGTGATATTAGAGTCATGCTAGTTGAGTAGTTGTGAATTTGAGAAATACTTGTGTTGAAGTTTGTGATTCCAGTAGCATGCACGTATGGTGAACTATTATGTGATGAAGTCGGAGCATGATTTATTTATTGATTGCCTTCCTTATGAGTGGCGGTCGGGGACAAGAGATGGTCTTTTCCTACCAATCTATCCCCCTAGGAGCATGCGCGTAATACTTAGCTTTGATAACTTGTAGATTTTTGCAATAAGTATATGAGTTCTTTATGACTAATGTTGAGTCCATGGATTATACACACTCTCACCCTTCCACCTTTGCTAGCCTCTCTAATACCGCGCACCTTTCGCCGGTATCATACACCCACCATATACCTTCCTCAAAACAGCCACCATACCTACCTATTATGGCATTTCCATAGTCATTCCGAGATATATTGCCATGCAACTTTCAACCGTTCCGTTCCGTTTGTTATGACACGCTTCATCATTGTCATACTGCTTTGCATGATCATGTAGTTGACATCGTATTTGTGGCAAAGCCACCGTTCATAATTCTTTCATACATGTCACTCATGCATCATTGCACATCCCGATACACCGCCGGAGGCATTCATATAGAGTCATATCTTGTTCTAAGTATCGAGTTGTAATTCTTGAGTTGTAAGTAAATAAAAGTGTGATGATCATCATTATTAGAGCATTGTCCCAGTAAGGAAAGGGCGATGGAGACTATGATTCCCCCACAAGTCAGGATGAGACTCCGGACGAAAATAAATAAATAAATAAATAAAAGAGGCCAAAGAAGCCCAAATAAAAAAAGAGAGAAAAGAGGCAATGAAAAAAAGAGAAGGCCCAAATAAAAAAATAAAAAATAAAAAAATAATGAGAGAAAAAGAGAGAAGGGGCAATGCTACTATCCTTTTACCACACTTGTGCTTCAAAGTAGCACCATGATCTTCATAATAGAGAGTCTCCTATTTTGTCACTTTCATATACTAGTGGGAATTTTACATTATAGAACTTGGCTTGTATATTCCAACAATGGGCCTCCTCAAATGCCCTAGGTCTTCATGAGCAAGCGAGTTGGATGCACACCCACTTAGTTTCTTTTGTTGAGCTTTCATATACTTATAGCTCTAGTGCATCCGTTCCATGGCAATCCCTACTCACTCACATTGATATCTATTGATGGGCATCTCCATAGCTCATTGATACGCCTAGTTGATGTGAGACTATCTTCCCCTCTTTTTGTCTTCTCCACAACCACCATTCTATTCCACATATAGTGCTATATCCATGGCTCACGCTCATGTATTGCGTGAAGATCGAAAAAGTTTTGAAAATGTCAAAAGTATGAAACAATTTCTTGGCTTGTCATCGGGGTTGTGCATGATTTAAATACTTTGTGTGGTGAAGATAGAGCATAGCCAGACTATATGATTTTGTAGGGATAGATTTCTTTGGCCATGTTATTTTGAGAAGACATAATTGCTTTGTGATTATGCTTGAAGTATTATTATTTTTATGTCAATATGAACTTTTGTCTTGAATCTTTTGGATCTGAATATTCATGCCACAATTAAGAAGAATTACATTAAAATTATGCCAAGTAGCACTCCGCATCAAAAATTCTGTTTTTATCATTTACCTACTCGAGGACGAGTAGGAATTAAGCTTGGGGATGCTTGATATGTCTCCAACGTATCTATAATTTTTTATTGCTCCATGCTATGTTATCTACTGTTTTGGGCAATATTGCGCTTTATTATCCACTTTCATATTGTTTTTGGGACTAACCTATTAACCGGAGGCCCAGCCGAGAATTGTTGTTTTTTGCCTATTTCAGTGTTTCGAAGAAAAGGAATATTAAATGGAGTCGAAACAGAACGAAATCAACTCGAGAAGTTATTTTTGGAAGGAAAGCTACCGGATGGACTTGGACCCCATGTAAGGAGCCATGGGAGGTGCTCACGAGGGTGGGGGCACCCCCCCCTAGGGCGCGCCCCCCTGCCTCGTAGGGCCCCCGAAGCTCCACCGACGTACTTCCTTCACCCATATATACTCACGTATCCTAAAACTTCCAGAACACACAATAGATCGGGAGTTCCGCCACCAGAAGCCTCCGTAGCCACCGAGAACCAATCTAGACCCATTCCGGCACCCTGCCGGAGGGTGCAATCCCTCTCCGGTGGCCATCTTCATCATCCCGGTGCTCTCCATGACGAGGAGGGAGTAGTTCTCCCTCAGGGCTGAGGGTATGTACCAGTAGCTATGTGTTTGATCTCTCTCTCTCTCTCTCTCTCTCTCGTGTTCTTGAGGTGGTACGATCTTGATGTATCGTGAGCTTCGCTATTATAGTTGGATCTTATGATGTTTTCTCCCCCCTCTACTCTCTTGTAATGAATTGAGTTTCCCCTTTGAAGTTATCTTATCAGATTGAGTCTTTAAAGATTTGAGAACACTTGATGTATGTCTTGCCGTGCGTATCCGTGGTGACAATGGGATACCACGTGATTCACTTGATGTATGATTTGGTGATCAACTTGCGGGTTCCGCCCATGAACCTATGCATAGGGGTTGGCACACATTTTCGTCGTGATTCTCCGGTAGAAACTTTGGGGCACTCCTTGAGGTCCTTTGTGTTGGTTGAATAGATGAATCTGAGATTGTGTGATGCATATCGTATAATTATACCCACGGATACTTGAGGTGACATTGGAGTATCTAGGTGACATTAGGGTTTTGGTTGATTTGTGTCTTAAGGTGTTATTCTAGTACGAACTCTAGGGCTGTTTGTGACACTTATAGGAATAGCCCAACGGATTGATTGGAAAGAATAACTTTGAGATGGTTTCGTACCCTACCATAATCTCTTCATTCGTTCTCTGCTATTAGTGACTTTCGAGTGACTCTTTGTTGCATGTTGAGGGATAGTTATGTGATCCAATTATGTTATTATTGTTGAGAGGACTTGCACTAGTGAAAGTATGAACCCTAGGCCTTGTTTCAACGCATTGCAATACCGTTTACGCTCACTTTTATCATTAGTTACCTTGCTGTTTTTATATTTTCAAATTACAAAAACCCATATCTACTATCCATATACCACTTGTATCACCATCTCTTCGCCGAACTAGTGCACCTATACAATTTACCATTGTATTGGGTGTGTTGGGGACATAAGAGACTCTTTGTTATTTGGTTGCAGGGTTGCTTGAGAGACACCATCTTCATCCTACGCCTCCTACGGATTGATAAACCTTAGGTCATCCACTTGAGGGAAATTTGCTACTGTCCTACAAACCTCTGCACTTGGAGGCCCAACAACGTCTACAAGAAGAAGGTTGTGTAGTAGACATCATCGCCCGCCACGGGAGCACAGTCACGAGTGCCCTGGAAGTTGGCGATGAAGTGCTCGTGTAGTTCGTCCGAGGAGGAGATCGATCCCACCGGAATGTTTAGGAGCCACGAGCACGTGCCGTCCTTGAGGGACATGGGAAACTAGTTCGCCATGACTTTTTCGTTGCCATTCGCCGCCTCGATGCTCAGCTCATAGAGCTAGAGGAACTCAGCGGGATCAGGCATGCCATCGTAACATGAAGGCGGATCCGGCTTGAACTTGCCGGGCCAGACGACGCGGTGTAGCTCTAGGGTGAACGCACGGCACCCTGTCGTGCTCACGGGAGCCTGCCGCTAAGGAGGAGCCTGATCTTGACGCTCGCGCACCACCACCTCCGGCGGCGCACGGTCTTGACATGGCAATGCTTAAAGCACACACGCCTCTCCTTGGGGCCGCTGCACCACCTGGCTACTTTCTTCTTTGCACTACAAAAAAGACACATCTGTGACACTTTGGGCCAAATGATTTTTTTTCTGTCATGCTTATGACACTTCTATGACGATAATTGTGACAAAACCCGGTATCATCATAGATGTGGTGGGCTCCTACTTCTATGACAAAAAATCATGACAGAAAACGGGTTTTTCATTGTGGGCGGGCCGGAGACGCTCTTGCATGACATTCTTTGGGCCGTCCATGATGGAAACATCATGGTAGAAGCGAGGGCGAGGAAACTTTTGGGGAGTTCCCGGTTACAGTGGGTGTTCGGGGCCAAGGAATGCATGGAAGTTTGCGCGTTTCTCTCGTACACGTGTGCGCGTGTGTGCAAGGCATTGGGCTCTAACTGAACCCGAGCGAGGTGTTCGCTTACTGAATGTGAGCGATTGCACTTGCTTCATTACTGAACCCTAGCGAACAATCCTTGGATGTTAACTGAACCCGAGCGATTCCTTCGCTACTACTGCTAACTGAAGCCGATCAAACCTGCTGCCTCTTGATGAATAGTGAGTGTTGTTGGGGGTTGGATGAACAGTTCCCGGTGGGGGTTGGATGAACAGGGCCCTATGGTAGTAGAGGCCATTACCGCTGGATAAATAGGACGCCAATCGAACCGGTTGGGGTGGATGAATAGGACCCCGTGGAGGACTGGATGAATAGTAGCCATTGGAGGGCTGGTTGAACAGTAGCCCGTGGAGAGGGCTGGTTGAACAGTAGCCCGTGCAGGGCTGGTTGAAAATGACCCCGTGGAGAGGGCTGGTTGAACAGTAGCCGGTGGAGGCTGGATGAACAGGACTCTATGGTGAACAGTAGCTGGTGGAGGTTGGAGGAAGACGACAGTAGATGAACAGTAGTAGGTGGAGTCTCGAGGAAGTCGACGGTGGATGAACAGTAGCCCGTGGAGGCTGGAGCGAGGCAGTAGACAGTGGATGAACAGTAACCCCCGTGGAGTTCCGTTTTGCAGTATGTGATGTCATCTTGAACTACGTCGGTATTTATCCAAAGAGGAAGGGATGATGCAACACAACAATGGTAGGTATTTCCCTCAATGATGAGACCAAGGTTATCGAACCAGTAGGAGAACCACGCAACACTACGTGAACGACACCTACACACAAATAACAAATACTTGCAACCCGACGTATAAAGGGGTTGTCAATCCCTTTCGGGTAACGGTGCCAGAAATTGGCAAGTAGACGGGATAAAAATTGTAGTAGATTGATAAATGCAAATAAAACTAAATAAAATTCAGTGAGATATTTTTGTTTTTTTGGATTAATAGATCTGAAAATAAAGTCAAATAAAAATATATCGCAAAGGCAAATATAATAAAAAAGAGACCCAGGGGCCGTAGATTTCACTAGTGGCTTCTCTCGAGAAAAATAGGAAATAGTGGGTAAACAAATTACTGTCGGGCAATTGATATAACTTCAAATAACCGTCATGATATGTAGGCAATGATCATTCTATAGGCATCACGTCCAAGATTAGTGGACCGACTCCTGCCTGCATCTACTACTATTACTCCACACATCGACCGCTATCCAACATGCATCTGTGTATTAAATTCATGGAGAAATGGAGTAATGCAATAAGAACAATGACATGATGTAGACAAGATCTATTTATGTATAAATACACCCCATTTTGTTATCCTTAATAGCAACGATACATACGTGTCGGTTCCCCTTCTATCATTGGGATCAAGCACCATAAGATCAAACCCATCACAAAGCACCTCTTCCCATTGCAAGATAAATAGATCAAGTTGGCCAAACAAAACCCAAATATCGGAGAGGAAATACGAGCCTATAAGAAATCAGGCATATAAGAGATCAAAAGACTCAAATAACTTTCATGGATAAAAACATAGATCTGATCATAAACTCAAAGTTCAAAACACAGCGCAGAAAGAATTACAGCATATGGATCTCCAAGAGACCACTGTATTGAGAATCAAACAAGAGAGAGGAAACCATCTAGCTACTGACTACGGACCCGAAGGTCTACAAGTGACTACTCACGCATCATCGGAGAGGCACCAATGGACATGATGAACCCCTCCGTGATGGTGTCTAGATTGTATCTGGTGTTTCTGGAACTTGCGGCGGCTGGAATTGATTTTCGTCGACTCCCCTAGGGTTTCTACAATAATAGGGTATTTATAGAGCAAAGAGGCGGTGCGGGAGGCCACCGAGGCGGGAATGCCTGGGCCTCCAGGCGCGCCTAGGTGTGTTGTGCTCACCTCGCGCTCCCTCTTTGGTACTTCTTTGGCCCACTGGATCTCTTCTGGTCCAAAAAAATCCACAAAAAGTTTCGCTGTGTTTGGACTCCGTTTGGTATTGATTTCCTATGATGTAAAAAACAAGCATAAAACAGCAACTGGCACTGGGCACTATGTCAATAGGTTAGTACCAAAAATGATATAAAATGACTATAAAATGATTGTAAAACATTGAAGAATGATAATATAACAACATGGAACAATAAAAAATTATAGATACATTGGAGACGTATAAGCATCCCCAAGCTTAATTCCTGCTCGTCCTCGAGTAGTTAAATGATAAAAATAGAATTTTTGATGTGGAATGCTGCCTAACATGTTCATCGCATATTCTTTCTTTTATAGCATGGACAATTGGACTTTTATATGGTTCAAAGCAATAGTCTAGTTTCGACATGAGGACTTTAATACTCAAGCATATCAACAAGCAACCATGTCTTTCCAAATATCAATGCTAAAGCAAGTTATCCCTAGCCCATTATGCTCATTCACTGGTCCATTCATGAAACACACTTGCATATTAGCTACACCCAATGCTCAAATATGATCATACCGCCCCTTAAGATGGAGACTCAAGTAAAAATAAAAATTGCATAAAGTCAAAGAAAGGTCCTTTGTAGAGGGAAGTAGGGATTTGTAGAGGTGCCAAAGCTCAAAGCAAAAAAGATAGAGATAAAACATTTTGGGAGGCATGCTTTTCCTGTCAATGAAAACGACCGAGTAGTTCCCAATACTTTCCATGCAAGATATATCATAGGCGGTTCCCAAATAGAAAATAAAGTTTATTCCTTTTTCCACCATACTTTCACTTTCCATGGCTAGTCGTATCCATGGGTGCCTTCCATACCAACACTTTCCAAGGAATTATTATTTGACAACATAAAGTAAATTCATTTTTCATTTTGGGACTGGGCATCCCTAAAACCTTTGTCGTACTCTTGTGCAATAACAAGTGAATAAACACTCATCGTGAGAATAACACATCTAGCATGGAAATATATAAGCCACCCCCTACTATTTCATGAGCGGTACGGGCACACAAAAGATGGAGTTTATTTTGAAAATTAGAGATGGCACATACAAATTTGCTTAGAACAGCAAAAGAATACCGCATATAGGTAGGTATAGTGGACTCATGTGGCAAAACTGGTTTAAAGGATTTTGGATGCACAACTAGTGATCATACTTAGTGCAAAATGAAGGCTAGCAAAAGATTGAGAAGAGACCAACCAAGAAACAAAAAATCTCATAAGTGTCGGCATCCTGGGAATAGGGGTACCCAGACTTGCCTACCTACGGCCCATGTCGTGGCTCCATCAGCGGCCCGGTACGGCCCAGTTCTAGTAGAAACGACTCAAGACCCTCGCGAGGGACCAAGCCTCGCGAGGCAGATGACACAAAGACCTCCCACGGGGGGTGGTCGTACTAGGCTGCCTCCCGAGGAGCGGAGATGTCAAGGAAAGGTGCACCTCGCGAGGTTCACATCACGTGAGCCATGACGACCAAGGCCAGGCGGGCTCCAGTGGGCGTAGCGTACCAGTTTCCCCTTTGGTGCCAAGGGGGCAAGCGCAGGCGCGAAGTCCCTAGGAATTAGGCAAAGGTTTCCATATTGGTGCAACAAGACCAAGACCGCCAGCATGACATGACGGAGGTCATCGCGGAGCCCACTAAAGCATCACCACCAGAGGCTTTGCCGGCGAAGACTACTTTTGTCAGGATAACTTGTACTAGTTGTCTCCCTTTGAATATGGCCGTGGTGGGATCCCTTCCTGCCTACATTTGGGAAGAGGACCAAGGCCACTATAAATAGGACTTAGCCACCACCAGAGAGGGGGATTGGATCATTCAGGCCAACCTCACACCCACCAGCTCACCGAGCTCAAGAACACCTCACCTCATGAGGCTGCTCGACCACTGTACTAGTTCATCCTCAACCCCTCGAGGCAATCCACCACAAAGTTGGAGTAGGGTATTACACCGCAAGGTGTCCCGAACTAGGATAAACTGCTGTGTCTCTTGTCACTTGGGTTCGTCGAGCTAGGCCGTGGAATCATTGGGACGGTAGGTTGGGGAGAAGGAGTCCTTCGTACGTACCCCAGTGTTCGAACCTCTCAAGGGTCTACGGAGCCCAGAATCCGACATTTGGCACGCTAGGTAGGGTGCATCGAAGCTTCTCTCCCATCGACCGACTCGCCGCCGCTCCACCGTCTCCATGGCAGATTCTCGCCGAGCCCGTGCTGAGCGTCGAGCCGCTCTCGCCGCGCGCGTCGCCCAAACAGCGCCTGTCGGCGGGCCTCCCCATCGTTCTCCATCACCTTCCGCCAACGCCATCACCGGCTCGGCGGGGCATGAGCAGCAAGCTTCGTCGCAGCATCCCTCTATGCGGCGAGATGGATGCACCACCACACCGTCGCTGACCCCGGCCGGCTCGTCGTCCCACGCTCGTCATGACCCGGCGAACGCGCAGGTTGTGTTGCTCATGGCGCGTGAGCTCCTGCGCTACTGCCCCATCAATGACCTCTACGAAGACTGGCTGGACCGCATCGCCGAGCTAGTCAGCGCTGCCGGATTTCGGGTTCCGGCAAAACCCTTGAGGTTCGAACACTGGGGTGCGCACGAAGATCTCTTCCCCTCTAGCTCTCACCCTCACCGCAATCTCAAGTCTTAGCGCGTCGTACCCGCAGAACAAGGGACACGAGATTTGTACTGGTTCGGACCACCGATGCGGTGTAATATCCTACTCCAGTGTGGTGTGGTGGATTGCCTCTGGGCTGAGGAAGAACAGTTACAAGGGAAGAACAACCTCCTGAGGAGAGGTGCTCTTGTGCTTTGTGAGTTGATGCCATAGAGGATCGTCCTCCTTCTAAGGTGGTGGCTAGTCCTATTTATAGAGGCACGGGTCCTCTCCCCAAATATTAGGCGGGAAGGGATCCCACAACGGCGAGTTTGAAGGGGGACAGCTGGTACGAGCTATCCTGACAAAAGCTAGTCTTCGCCTGCCAAAGGCTTTGGTGGTGACGCCGTCCTGGGCTCCACGGTGACCTCCGTCCTGCCGTCCTACTGGTCTTGGTCTTGTTGCACCGATACGGAAACCTTTGCTTGACGCCTCGGGACTCCGCGCCTACGCTTGCCTCTTTAGCACCAAAGAGGAAACGAGGACACTACGCGCGCTGGTGCCCGCCTGGTTCCCGCCTGGCCTTGGTCGTCATGGCTTGCATCATGGGGACCTCGCGAGGTGCCCCTTGCCTTGATCTCTCTGCCCCTAGCGAGCCAGCCTGGTGAGGCCGCCCCAGAGGAGGTCTTGCGTCGTCCGCCACACGAGGCTTGGCCCCTTGCGAGGGTCTTGAGTGCTTGCTGGTGAAGATGGGCCATACAGGGCCGCTGCTAGAGCCACGCCGTGGGCCGCAGGCAGGCAAGTCCAGGGACTCCCGTTCCCAGGGCGTCGATGGTAGCCCCCGGGCCCAAGGCGCGCTCGAGCTTGGCTTCGAGGCAAAGCCAAAGGGCAAGTGCGGAGCGCCGCGGGACCTAACAGCCTACGACCCCGGTTGACACGTGGCGGTTGGTTGGTCGTGGGCGTCTCTGCTTCCCCACGCTGCCTCGACAACTGCCCGCCTGACAAAAGGCTAGCACGGGCTATGTTTTCCTTCATTGCTTTCCTTCATCTTGCTCCAAATCCCCTTTCTTGCCCTTCACTATGAGAGACTCCAGATCCACCCAGACCTTCGAGCTTGCTATTGATGGCACCCAAGAAATCCTGGGCTACCCCTTCGTCATCCTGGTATGATCCCGCGCTCGATGCGCCAAGCGTGTCGGAGAAGAATCTGGCCGTCGTGCGCTTGATAACGGTGGAGGGTGACAAGGAGAGGAAGACTGTGCTCCAGGTCGGCTCTGCCAAGCCTGAGGATTCTGGCAGCACCTTCTACCCCTTCTTCATGAGTAGCATCGTCACCGGGTTGGTTCCCCCCTTCTCCGACTTCTTCTACTCCGTCCTCAGTCACTACAAGATCCACGCCCTCCATCTTCATCCCAACTCCGTCCTTCTTCTGTCGATTTTCACCCTCTACTACGAGGCGTACGTCAGGGTGATGCCGTCTGTGGCGCTGCTGCGCCACTTCTTCTTTCTCCGGCTTAAGGAGGGCCCCTGCTCGGGGTGCGTTGGCTTCGTCGAGGCCAACAAGACCAATGCCATCTCGAAGGCCGGGAAGAAGCTCGAGGGCTTCAGGAGCAAGTGGGTCCTGATGGACGCCAAGCGCGTCCACCCCCGGCTTGTGCTGCCGTCGGAGATGCCTGTGTCACATGAGGGATGGCTTTGCGCAATGCTCACCGACCCGCGGGCGATGCGGGTGCTGGAGAAGATGACCGCCGACCTGAAGCCTGGCGATTAGAGAATGGCGAAGCTGACGGGGGCCATGATTGCGCAAGAATTCATGGCGCAACGCGTGGCTCCCCTCCAGTGGCGCCCACTGTGGAAACTTGGAGACGAAGGGGACGACCTCCGCCTGCGCCTGGAGCTCCTTTACGATGAGGAATTGCGCTCGGCTCTTTGTTCATTGGTCGGGGACGACCAAGGGTACCCACCTGATGGCCTTGTTCCCTTGTACAGCCGCCCGGATGGGGCGGAGGTTGTCGCCGCTCTGCCTGCCTTCAATGAGCGTGGGCTCGTGCCGCCTGCGCCCACAGACATCCTGGTGGCGACAACTCCGTTGGTCGTGTCTTCCGGCGATTCTCGTGAGGAGGGTGAGGAGGAAGAAGATGAAGAGGAGGAGCGTGACTCGGAGGCGACCCGCGAAGGGGCGGGGGAGACCTCCCCCTTATACAAGGCCGACATCCTCCGCACCCTACCTGATGATGATGACGAGGCCAATGTCCTCCTGGAAGGGGAGGAGCTACATACTGCAGGGGGCTCCTCAAAGTCCAAGGTTAGTCCTGGGAGGAAGTCATCGGTCGAGATCCCGACGAGAGGAAGTTCGGCGGTGGTCTCCCGAGACGACGCCCCTGTTGTGCCGCTGCCTAAGGCTGCTTCCAACCTGCCTGCTACCCCCTCTTCTGCGCCTAGAGCCCTTACCCCCGTGCCTCTAGATGGGAGGCTCTCAGGCTTCAAGCTTAGGAAGCAAAGGGACTACACCATGGTGGACCAGTGAGTATTCTTTTCTTGCCTTGTTCCTGCTTCTGCTATTAATTCTTGACGCCTTCTGCTGCTTGGCTAGGCCGACGCCCGCGGCGAAGAGGAGGAAGGAGGGCACGGTGGCACTACCCGGGACCAAACCACCCGCGGCGGTCGCTCCCTCCTCCGCAGGGAAAGACGATGGCGGTGCTCGTGCTTCCCCGGCCCGGTCGTCCTCACGAAACTTGGGGGAGCGTCCTCAGGAGGAGGCAGCCCCCATGGCCCCGTTGGCACCAAAGGTGCCAGCGTCCAGCTCGGCTACTGAGGTCCCCAAAGCTCAAGAGCCCTCAGCCTCCCAAGCCATCGTGACGATGCTGCCTCATCCTTCATCCACTGTTCGCAGACCACGGATCCTTCTGCCTCCTCCAACATCCTGGAGTGCGCTCTTTCTATACTGACCTTGTTGTGGGAGGATCTTCAAGGCACCGACCATCACCTGGTGGCCAGGCGCCTCGAGCTGATCTCTGGCTGGCTCCATTCCGTTGTGGCCGTTCGGGCGGTACTGAGCCAGGCTGCTATGGACTCCGAGAAGGACAAGCAGGCCATCACCCAAGCTGCGGCTGCCCGCGAGGCGGTGCTGAAGGATGCCGGAGCCGCCCAAGATCGTTGCCGGCTGCTGGAGGACGAACTGAAGACCATGCGCAGTGAGCGCATGGATGAAGCTCGGGGCCGCAGGGTGGAGGGGGAGAAGATGAAGGCCCGGGAGGACGCCGTCAAGGGTCGCGACGCCAAGTTGAGGCAGTTGGCAAAGGCACAGGCTGCGAAGCGCAGCCGGTTGGAGAAGCTGGAGCAGAAGGTGGAGGCGGACAAGGCCGAGCTAGAGGCCAAGGCATAGGTCTTGGTCGAAGACCGAACGACCTTCAAGCTCCTCGAGGAGAGGTCTTGCGTAGCGCTGCAGTTACTCTACAAGAAGGGCTTGGAGGAGCCGTTGGCCACCGACGACGAGGGCCCAACCTAGCTGCTTCCTTATCTGGTCGGGGCACTTGAGGAAGTCATGAGCGGTATCGGCCCCTTGGCAGAGGCAGAAGCCCGCATCCTTTCCTCAGCCACACTGACGCGCGTCTTTAGTCACCTCCATCTTCGCGATCATGTCGCCCACCACGACGAGCTGCTGGAGCCTGTGGACGCCGAGCACTGCACAGCTGCTGCCGAAGTTGTGAAAGGTCAGGAGGAGGCCCTGCTGAAGAGGTTCTGCGCCTTCGATCACGCGCCCTCAACTGGCGGTGTTGCTGATCCTGCAACTCCGATGGGCGATGCAGGTGAGGGCCGTGTCGCTACGGGAGAAGCGTCCCTTGCGGGCGACGGCGGCATCGAGGGATGACGAGGTGACCTACTGGTGGCTCCTTTCCTGTTTAGCTCCTGCGATATGCACCATGCCTCGTGGAGGCATTTGAACTTGCGTTTGGTATTCGGAAGAACAATATGTCTTCTAATATTTGCTTGAGATTTTGCGATTTCCTTCCCATTCGCTTTACGTTCTACATCGGCAGGGCCCGACCCCGCGCATACCTCAGCCGCCATTGGGTCGTCTGGATCACCAAGACGGACCAAGGAGTGAGGGGCTACATGGTCAGTTAGGCTCCTGAGTCGTGATGCTCAGGAGTCCCCCTTGACGCGCAAACAGCTTATAGAAAGGAGATCTAGGAGTAGGCCTAGTGTTCTACGTCAGCAGGGCCCGACCCGGCACATACCTCAGTCATCATTGGACCATCCGGATCACCAGCACGGACCAAGGAGTGAGGGGCTACGTGGCCAGTTAGGCTCCTGAGTCGCGATGCTCAGGAGTCCCCCTTGACCTTCAAACGACCTTCATACCTTGGCTCCGCTTGGGAGGGCACGCGACGACCAGGTCCGAGGGACCTGGCAGGGTGGTGTACGCTTGGGCGTGACCCGAGCGCAGCCCCCGTGCCCAGCCCCCTCACGTGACTCTCCCGAGGGGAGGTGTTGCGATGAGGCCAGACACTAAGCTCGGAGGCTCCCTGAGGTTGATACGGCCGTGAGGCCGCCCTCAGTTGTTTATCACCAGCGCGGAGCATAGCGCTTCCGCACTTGCATGGGCATAGCCGCTCCTCGGCAGTGTCGACTGCCAACATAGAGCATGGTGCTTCCACTGGTGCGTGGGCGAGGGATCCCTTTGAGTGGAGCCCCGGGGCGTGTACATCCCCGCCCTGACATGTGGCTTGCACGGCAGGGCTAGACGAGGTGTGTCTGGGAACTCGTGAGCCAGCGCGGGACTCACGAGGCCCTACCTCAAGGCGGGTTGTGCCTGGTCTTGGTTCTTGTTGTCTGCGGTGGTCCTCCGAGATGGTTAGACAACCTGCGCCGATCGAATCTCCTGAGGTTATCGCACGAGAAGGCCAAGCACCAACGACCTCAGGTGGTGACGTGAATGGGGCCGGCCCGCCAGACAGAGCTCAGCAGTTGGATATATCGACGCTGCAGGGATGGACCCGAGCACAAACGTCATGCCTGGCCTTCTTATGCGAAGGATCCTAAAGAAAGACGATCGGCGCACGGCTCCCGTGGTGGGTGATAATCAAGCAGGTAGTGACCATAAGAAACTCATGCATGGAGAGTAAACTAGCTTATGTAAATGTAAGAACGATACATGCCACTAGGTCGGACCCGAGCGGCCTGGGGAAGATAGCCCAAGGGGCACCCCCAGCAGGGTAAACTAAAGATGCAAGAGGATACATGCCGCAGGGACAGGCCCATGCGACCGAATAATGCAACCCGAGGGGCGCTCCGAGCTAAATGAACTTGGAAAATGTCACCTGGTTTTATTGTCGAAGGAGCGTTGGGTAGCTGAAGGTGCACGCTGAAGAAGCCGCTCCTCACAAGCCGTTGAGACCCTGAGCCTCGGGAGGCTCTGAGGGCTCAGGTGGCCTCCTAAGGACCATCTCCATCTCCTCCAGGACCGCGTGATGCCTGCGGAAAGAACAGTGGCAGGACAAAAACGTGATTATGGGTTATGCTCTCCTCTCGAACTAACCTGTAGGAATCTCCGGAGCTCAACTATAGTGGCCTCGCCGGCCACCCCTTTTTACACGATTCGCTTGTGCGTTAAAGGGGGGACTCTTGAGCATCGCGCCTCAGCAGCTCTTAATGACTCTCCAGCCCTCACCCCCTGGCCTTGACCATGGCACTGTGACCTGGCATACCAATGGCGGTTTAGCCTCGCTTGAGGGACGGGACCCGAGGATGCAGAGCATTCAGATGAGCAAGTAAAGGGGAGACCGGCGTGGCCTTACCTAGTAGCATCACCGCTGAAGCACAAACCGGGCTTTGTGCAAGGAATCACCACAGGCTTGCCAAAAGATAAGTCATCTCCATGTAATGAAGTGAAACTCTCTGTCTAAAGCCCTCCCTCTCATAAACTCGCTCCGGCAGTACTGCTTTCCTTTTCGGCCTCCCGGGAGCTGCTTGCATGCGAAAGGGGACTTCCTGAGCATCGCACCTCGGGGGATCTTACCAGACCTCGGGCCGCTCACCTCCTGGCCTTGACCACGACATCGCGACCTGGCATACCAGCAACGGCTGAAGCCTGCCTGGGGACTGGGAACTGATGTCGTAGAGCGCTAAAGCTACCCCGAGGACGAAAAGGGGGAGTGATGCCTGAGTGAGACATGCAGCGGCAATCCCATGATAAGAAAAAACGATGGAACACAAGCATTACAAGTTCTTTACATACCCCCACGGGGTTCGTTTCGATTCCTCGCAGGGAACAAAAGAAGAATGACCTCAAGAGGCCCCGACTACGGGCACCGCTGCCGACGCCATCAACAGTGGGCCACGTGAGGCTGACGCCAACCCCATCTGAATGATCATCGGCGCCGGACGGACTTTGTCGCGGCACTCCGGGCACGGCGAGAGCTTGGGGCACGTAGTTGTCGTCGCTCGACTCTGCAGACTCGCCAGGCTTGGGAGAGTCGCTGGACTCCCAAGAGTCATCGCTGCTGCTGGAGGAGCTGTCAGCAAGACCAACGGCAGGCGCTGTGCCAGTCGCTTCACAGTGCTAGCGGTCTCCTCCGGGGTAGCACTCTAGGTGGCGGCCTTCCTCGTCGAAGACCTTCAAGAACATCATGCAGGCACCATCATACTCAAAGTGGATGGCGAGGGCCCACTTCGCGCGGCAGGCGCGGGCGACCTCGCCCCATCCATGAGTCATGAAGATCTTGCCGGGGAGACGACCTCAGCCTCTGCCCTAGTGGCCAGACTGCAGCACCCAGCGTGCTGCAGCCACAGCTCGAGCGGACCCCTCGGCGGATCTCTTTGGCAAAGAACTGCGGGAACCGGATCCACGTGCGCGGTGGCATTGCCGCCCACATCACGAACTCATGTGAGGAAGCTTCGGCGTGGGTTCGCAGGCCGGACAGTCGTGCAGCCCCAGCCTGGTCCTCGCTGTCGTGGCTCGTGCGGCATGGAGCGTTACTACCTTCCCCCAAACCTGGCGCCCAAGCGTACAGAGGGAGTGGGAAGCCGGTGGGTGGCCGCTCGTACCAGGGCCGCGTCACCTCCTGCCTCACCTCGACATTGTGAGGACGCCGGTACGTCTTCTTCGGCGGAAGCAGCTCAGGCTCCACGAGGGGGGGTCTTTCCTTTTTCCACTATGAAAAACCTCCTAATCGGTGCCATGGGTGTTTCGAAAAGTTAGCCAGATGGAGGGACCAGGAGGAAGGAGAGCAAGCGGACTGCGAGAAGACAGAGATGAGCAAGGGGGGCTCCGCCCCTTTCCTCATTTATAGCCAGGAGGAGGCCAACCACCGGTCACCACGGTCGCACGTAATGATGATTTTCCTCTGCATGCAGTAGAGTCTCGTTAAGTCGGACAGTTGCTGAGGCAGCATGGGGAAGCGGAGGTGCCCACGTCCCATCAATCGCCACACGTCGATCAAGGCCACAGGCGGTTGGGGCCCGCGGCGCTCCGCGCTTGCCCTTTGGCTTCGCCTCGAAGCCAAGCTCGAGCACGCCTTGGGCTCGGGGGCTACTGTCGGCGTCTTGGGAACATGGGTACCCAGACTTGCCTACCTGCGGCCCAAGGCGTGGCTCCATCAGCGGCCCGGTACGGCCCAGTTCCAGCAGCAACGAGTCAAGACCCTCGTGAGGGACCAAGCCTCGCAAGGCGGTTGACACAAATACCTCCCAGGGGGCAGCCTCACTAGGCTGCCTCCTGAGGAGCGGAGACATCAAGACAAGGTGCACCTTGCGAGGTTCACATGACGTGAGCCATGCCGACCAAGGCCAGGCGGGCGCCAGCGGGCGCAGCGTACTAGTTTCCCCTTTGGTGCCAAGGGGGCAAGTGTAGGCGCGGAATCCTAAGGAATTAGGCAAAGGTTTCCATATTGGTGCAACAAGACCAAGACCGCCAGGACGACATGACAGAGGTCATCGCGGAGCCCACTACAGCGTCACCACCAGAGGCTTTGCAGGCAAAGACTACTTTTGTTAGGATAACTTGTACTAGTTGTCTCCCTTTGAATTTGGCCGTTGTGGGATCCCTTTGCGCCTACATTTGGGAGGAGGACCAAGGCCACTATAAATAGAACTTAGCCACCACCAAAGATGGGGATCAGATCATCCAGGCCATCCTCACACCCACCAACTCACCAAGCTCAAGAACACCTCACCTCCTGAGGCTTCTCGACCACTGTACTAGTTCATCCTCAGCCCCTCGAGGCAATCCAACACGAAGCTGGAGTAGGGTATTACACCGCAAGGAGGCCCAAACCAGGATAAACTATTGTGTCTCTTGTCCCTTGGGTTCATCGAGCTAGGATGTGGAATCGTTGGGCCGGTAGGTTGGGGAGAAGGAGTCCTTCGTATGCACCCTAGTGTTTGAACCTCTCAAGGGTCTGCGGAGCCCGAAATCCGACAATAAGCGAGCATTAAGCATAACTAACACCGAATAATGCACCACAAGTAGGATGTAATTTCATTGCACAACTATTGACTTTCGTGCTTGCATAGGGAATCACAAACCTTAACACCAATATTCTTACTAAAGCATAATTACTCATCAACATGACTCACATATCACATCATCATATCTCAAAACTATTACAAGGAATCAAGTTTATTTTGTCCAATGATCTTCATGGAAGTTTTTATTATATCCTCCTTGGATATCTATCACTTTGGGACTATTTTCATATGTTCCTATTAATAAGCTCAAACAAATATAAGTGAAGAACATGAGCATAAAATTTTTCTTCTCTCAAATTAATATAAGTGAAGCAAGAGAGAATTTCTTAAAAAATTTAATAACTCTCGAATAAATCTAAGAGAAGCATGATACGTCTCCAACGTATCTATAATTTTTGATTGTTCCATGCTATTATATTATCTGTTTTGGATGTTTAATGGGCTTTAATATGCACTTTTATATTATTTTTTGGGACTAACCTATTAACCGAAGGCCCAGTGCAAATTGCTGTTTTTTTGCCTATTTTAGTGTTTCGCAGAAAAGGAATATCAAACAGAATCCAAACGGAACGAAACCTTCCCGAGGGTCTTTCTTGGAACTAACTTCACCCAGGAGACTTGGAGGACAAGTCTGGAAGTCCGTGAAGCTTCCACGAGGCAGGGGGCGCCTAGGGGGGTAGGCGCGCCCCCACCCTCATGGGCCCCACGGAGCTCCATCGACCTACTTCTTTCGCCTATATATACTCTTTTACCCTGAAAAGATCCAAGAGAGCCACGAAACCACTTTTCCATGGCAGCAACCTTCTATACCCATGAGATCCCATCTGGGGGCCTTTTCCGGCGATCTGCCGGAGGGGGATTCGATCACGGAGGGCTTCTACATCAACACCATAGCCTCTCCGATGATGTGTGAGTAGTTTGCCACAGACCTTCGGGTCCATAGTTATTAGCTAGATGGCTTCTTCTCTCTCTTTGATCTTCAATACAAAGTTCTCCTCGATGTTCTTGGAGATCTATTCGATGTAATACTCTTTTGCAGTGTGTTTGCCGAGATCCGATGAATTGTGGGTTTATGACTTTGATTATTTATGAATATTATTTGGTTCTTCTCTAAATTCTTATATGCATGATTTGATATCTTTGCAAGTCTTTTCGAATTATCGGTTTAGTTTGGCCTACTAGATTGATCTTTCTTGCAATGGGAGAAGTGCTTAGCTTTGGGTTCAATCTTGCGGTGTCCTTTCCCAGTGACAGTAGGGGCAGGAAGGCACATATTGTATTGTTGCCATTGAGGATAAAAAGATGGGGTTTATATCATATTGCTTGACTTGTCATCTTGCCTAATGTGTTACTCTGTTCTTATGAACTTAATACTATAGATGCATGCTGGATAGATGTCGATGTGTGGAGTAATAGTAGTAGATGCAGAATCGTTTCGGTCTACTTGACACGGACATGATGCCTATATTCATGATCATTGCCTTAGATATCATCATAACTATGCGCTTTTCTATCAATTGCTCGGCAGTAATATGTTCACCCACCGTAATATATGCTATCATGAGAGAAGCCACTAGTGAAACCTATGACCCCTGGGTCTACTTTACATCATATAAGTTTCCGATCTATAATTTTAGTTTACTTTTTATTTTGCAATCTTTATTTTTCAATCTATACAACAAAAATACCAAAAATATTTATCTTATTATCTTTGTCAGATCTCACTTTTTCAAGTGGCCGTGAATGGATTTACAACCCCTTTATCGCGTTGGTTGCAAGGTTCTTGATTGTTTGTGCAGGTACTAGGCGACTTGCGTGTAGTCTCCTACTAGATTGATACCTTGGTTCTCAAAAACTGAGGGAAATACTTACGCTACTTTGCTGCATCACCCTTTCCTCTTCAAGGGAAAAACAATGCATGCTCAAGAGGTAGCAAAGCATAGAGAGGAATTCTAACAAGTCATGGCATAATTTTGACTCTCCCAAATACTCCCTCCGTTCCGAATTACTCGTCACAGAAATGGATGTATCTAGATGTATTTTAGTTCTAGATACATCAATTTCTGCGACGAGTAATTTGGAACGGCGGGAGTAGGTGTGTCCAACAAGGATTCATGACTAAGAACACAAAGAAAAACAAGCAAATACTCATATCATATAAGACGCTCCAAGCAAAACTCATAATATGTGACGAACAAAAATATAGTTTCAAGTAAAATACCGATGGTTGTTAGAAGAAAGAGGGGATGCCACTCGGGGGCATCCCCAAACTTAGTTGCTTGATCTCTACTCCTAATGGAGTAGTTGGTACCCTGGTACACTGGTTTTATTTTTGTCTGGTTTTTTTCGTCCCGTCTCTCCTTGGTTTTTATCTCTTTCCGCACCATATATTTTTTCATCGAATTCTCCCATGTCGTACCACACATCGTCTAATTTGTTTCCTTCCCAATCGATCTCCTTCATGGTCCCCCCCCCCACAAAAAGAAAATCCTCCCAGATTTTGATCTTCTTTTCAATTCTTTCCAAACTCGGAGAGGGGAGCGTGCCGATGCACTACCGCCCGCCATGCCGCTACCACCGCTCACGTGGTTGTTCTCCTCCGTCCATCCCCAACTCCAACTCGATCTCCAGCTACCGTGACAACGTAGATGGCTAGTCTAGGACTCTGGGTACACGTACCCGCCGCTCATCAGAGAAGATACCATTGCACCCATCCTCACACCGGAGCCACCTTCGCCAAGATCGACGAGACCACTGGATCTCGTGGAGCTGGACATAGGGGACTGCATCCGCAAGGACAAGAAGCAGGTCGTACGCCCCTGAAGAATAGGAGCACCACCGCCGGGTAATCCTGCAAGCAGGATGTCGTGCTCCAGGCCCTCCCTTCCACCTTCAGTCGAGAAGATCCAGCACGGCTGCACCAACCCTGCTTCTCATGTTGATGATGCGCCCTTCAAGGATGTAGTGCCGCATGGGGATGGCAAGATCTGCATCATCAACGTGCAGGTACACACATTGATGCTTGCAGTTATAGTTCCATGTCCTGATCCAAAATGCTACAGGGATCTGATTTTTATTTTTGTTTCGTGATTATTTTTGAGCATTTGTGCTTTAGTTTGTTAGCTTGGATGGATTTGTGGCCTCGCCTCATCAGGTCCCAGCACAAAAGTGCGTAGCGAATAGATACATGCAGCGTGGGACAAAAAGAAAAAAATTAAGTACATTTTGTTGATCCAAAAATTATGTTATACACTAGATCAATTATCTCATCGAGCCACCGGCACTGTCCCTGGACTCTAGTTCCATGTGTGATGGATTTCGCTATTGTACCAAGTATTTGCTCAATGTATTGGCATTCATTCATATTATTGGCCGGCGGTTATGGTTTTCTATTTTATGAACTGAACCCTCAAGGGTCGCCAAGTTCAGTTTTAGAATAGAAGTTGCGGGATAAGCTCTTTCAGTCTATGGATGGACAGCTGAATGCGCAAGATAGATGATGTTCGGAATTTGGATCATGAGCTTACAACAATGATCATGCGAGATTCTGGACATGGCGTGCAAGGTCGATATTGATGGCAGCACATATACTCATCAGTTGCACTACTGCACGTCAGGGAGGATGAAACTTGATACTTGTCAGAGATGGTTTAGTAATGTCATATTTTATTTCTCTCTGACAAGTACCAAGTTTCATCTTGTGTGCAGATTCATATGGCAAGTAGAGCTTTCCGCAAAGGACCTCCAGCGAATGTAAAGGCGCTTCACATCATAATTGGAGGAGCAAATGTTGATGGACCCTCAATCCCAGTACCACCAAATCCCAAGCATAAGGAAGCACGTTAAATTACTTGCACTCCATCAAATTGCAGAAAAATAATGTGTGGGGCCTCCAAGATTAGTGATGAGTATTACATGGCTACAAAGTTGATTGTCTCGAACCTTCAAACCGCAGCTTCTTTTATGCAATGAAGAAAAATGCAGGGGTACTTCATTGGCTCAAGCGACATTGCGAGGAAAGGAAGTAGTTTCTCCTCATGTGTACTGTCATGTACTAGTAATGCAATCATAACCTTGTTTGAATTGTGTGTAATGCAATGATAAACATGTGACATGGTTGATGATTTTGTGATGGCAACAAAGAAAGTATTGACACTGCTCTTAATCAGGTTGTTTATTGTTAGAATAGTATAATCAGCACTTAAACCTATTCTCCAGAAAAACAAGGGCGTTCTTGTCATTTCAGCATGTTTCAGCAACAGCCGCAGCTGCTACATCACAACCACAAAACGACTGCACCTTAGCTCCAACCTTCTAGCTACAACTAGCAGCTACAGCTGCTCCTTCTAGCCGGAGCCGTTGTAGCTGCAGCCGAAGAAGCTGCAGCCCAAACAAACACACCCTTATATCATTTGATGGGAGCCAATGCCAAGGACTTTTTGTGTCCCCATTTCTGTAGCATCATCATGTTTAGTCATCCCAATTTTAGAATCTCATTATGTGATGCCTAACTAGTTTGACCGAATATGAATCCAGTTATTTGTTGTAATTTATAGTACAATTTTTTGATATGATGGGTTGTTTGCAATGTCTGCTTACTGTTGTTATAGGACATCAGATTTCAATACCCCTTTGTAATAATTTCTTAGGTGATTTGTTGGACAAGCACACACCCAGATTTTGGGGATTAATAACATAAGTATGCAACTACATTGGGGTTGTCATCGTCGCGCTCCATTCCTGCCCCACCGCCGCTGCTGCCAACATGCTCTCTGCCCAAGTGCTGCCTCTGGGTTGCTATTCTCCATGCTCACGCACTGCCTCTAGGACACAATGCAACTCGGTTTCCCAAGAGTGCATTCTTAAGGACTGGCACACCCAATTATTTTCCTCGCCGGCACATCGACATGGCTTATAATATGATTTATCATTTTAGCTGCGCGAAATTGGTTTTTCCACTGGTTTGCTCAGCGCATTTTAGTTGAGTGCACTATATCATTCATGTGTGCAGTTCTCATATACTAGCTTGTGCAATCAATCACCAGTACATCATTTTTTTAGAAACTAAAGGCACAAAATGATGCTTCTAATTATGTTTTCTTCTTGTTATTTGTCAACTCAACTCACAAAAATTTCATCAACTTCATGGGTAAAACTCGATTCCTGACAGTCAATTCCATTGATTATTTTGTAGTGAGATCAATCAACACATGCTTCAGCCACTTGGTGTCGCCAGCTTTCATACAATTGCCCAATGACCCTTTGATTTAATTTTGCCTCTGACGCTCAGCTACTCAGGTAATTACTAGAATAAAGGTTAGACTTTTTACTATTTTGATGTGAGGTTACTAATGGAGCACCAATTATAGCCATTGTGGACTTGATATCCAAATTTTCAGCTGGTTTGTACAGAATGAGAATATATTATGTTTGTTCATAAGTTATTCGGATAACCAGAGTGACCTTTTCTGTTAATGATATCATCATAAAAGTTGTGGCACTTGCCTTAAGTAATGCCCCTGAAGCAAATGGAATACAACATGGTTTTTTTTGCCAATTAAGTCTCTCTGTTTTATAAGACAACTAGCTTTTGTTGTAAATCCGATGTATTAGACGCAAGCCTTCGTGGTTTACACATTATTGGCCAAAAAATATTTTGTGTTTCAATGTACACGAGTGACTGATAAGAGGTATTATATGGAGAATCTTACCAAGCGGATAGTAGTTTAAGCTTGAACATACACATGATGATTAGTCCATATATATTGCATTGGAGTTGCCCTTGTCGAGAAAAATATACAGGGCTATGCATTTTCCCCTGACTCGTGCACGGACAAGCCAAGAGTGGGGTACCAGCTTAAATGAGAGATTGAAGGACCAAAACATTTGAAGAACCAACATGCAGTTCAGAGAGTCCAAGATCAGGACAGAGGAGCAAGATATCGGCAAGAGACGGGCCTCCCTTGCTGGGCAGGCGAGCCCGGCAATGGGTGAGGCCACCGCTAGAAGCAGGCAACCCAGGCACCCCGGCAAGGTCTTCCGGGGCTCGCAGAGGCAGAACCACCCCACCAACCACTCAAGCACGACCCGCGTCATCAATTAGTGTGGTGTCAAGCCGCAGGGTGATTAAGTAGCAACCATTCTACACATGGCAGCCACTCCCTACAGAAGAAACCCACAGATGACACCCGTCCTGCGACGTGTCAAGAGACCAGGCAAGGAGCTAGCTAGATAGCCCAGCAAGCCTTGTCGGGCAACCAATGATGTGACACTAAGCGGTGCATTTAATGCACCCTGTCAGCCCGTAGAGTTAGGTATGATAGCATTGTTTGCTATCATATCAATGGATAATGACTACTTTGCCATTGTGGTGACCCCTTAATCTATAAAAGGAGGCCCATGGCACCCGTAGGAGGGGTTAGAAGGTTAGAAAGTTGACGAACCCATACCACCATATGTGCATAGTCATTACAGCCCTACGGCAACCCCTGCCGGGCAAGTGAACTATGTTCCACCATCCTCATTCCACCATCAATCCACCAAAGCAAGAGTAGGGTCTTACGCCTCGTGGCAACCCGAACCTGGCTAAATCGCTTGTGTGCTCTCTGTCGTGCTGCCGTGCACTGGTTTGCTCTTCGTGCAATGCGACGTCCCCCTGACGTACCAACAAGGGGCCTCCTGGTCCCATAGGTGGCCGTGGATATCCCGCGACATCTTTGGCGCGCCAGGTAGGGGGCTTGATAGCGCGAACCTGAAGGCGTGCGCAGCACGTCATCTTCATCACCATCTCCATCTTCGACGGTGTCATCAACTGTGGCGCTCGCGGAGACGCAGAAGCAAAGCAGGGGGCCTCCCCGCGCCGTCCTATCGCTCTCCAAGCTTCGCCGTGGCAACGGTTATGGCCAAGACCACCACTGACGGCGGTAGATTTATCCTGGTGGCTCGTATGGCATTCTCGCCATTCGGGCACCATCCGGAGGAAGGGGCACAAGCCGTGCGGGCGCGAGCTCCCTCCTTACTGTCCCTCCCCCTCGTTAGCAGTCGAGCTGCTTTAGCCTAGGCATTGTCGACATTGACGATTACCACGCGACGCTCGGTCCAGTATTTCCCCTGCTGTGGGTAATCTTGAGCAAAGCGCTGGTATGAGTCGGTCGATTGATGTCCTGGGAATCATGCTTCAGCAAGGCTGCCTGCATTGGCACGACCCATGCGATGGCAGCCGCCGCACTGACTCGAGGGGAAGGGAGCAAAAAGGGAAGAGGACAAGGGAAGCCCAGCACCGTGCCCCGATGCCCGCCCTTCTACTTCTCCAGGTGTGGCGGACGCGTCGAACATGCACGACCCGTCAGAAGAAAAAGAAGCTTAAAACAAAACCTAAGTACACGTTATCACTTCTTGTTGATGCGTTTCAGATTTTTGCAGTCGTTTATCCCTTAACTCTAGTGAGTGTTTGTATCGAGAGGTCCCTCATGTGACGGAACCTTGGCTAGTTTCTTCGATCGCACCATCATCCTGTCTCGAGCCACGCTCGCAGGTCGAGAGGCTGCATCAAGAGCTACCTAGGAAAAACCTGCTGAGACGCATCCACGCCAAGATGACTCTTAATGACCAGACCCTTACGACAATCGTGGCAATATGATATTGGCAAGCATACAGAACATGGATAGGAATTGATCATACAAACACGAGCATATAGAGTTCGAAGGGATAAACACACATTTAAGGACCCAGCTAGAAGTATCAGCTTCACACAAACACTAGAGATAAAACGACTAAAAACAAAATATATATCATGTTCCATTACAGGGCTCGTGGAAACGACTGTGGCCCGATACTTGGCCCTGTGGCTAGGAAGAACAACTTAAATGCGAAGAACCCTGTCGGCACTGGAGGGGGGGTAGCTTTCTCCTCAGCGGCGGCAACGTCAGCACCCGCTGGCGCCTTCTTGAAGCCGTCATCAAGATCGAGTTCTTGGTGGCGGCAGGCGATGTTGCTCAAGACCATGAATAGGGCATTGCGAGCGAGCCTCCATGACTCGGTCGCGAAACGCTCGGCCCTCCCCTCTTCATGCACCTTCCCCTTGTCGATTAACTCGTTGAAGAAAAGCCCCAGCTTGACACCCGGGACCTCCTGCTCACTGGCTGAGTAGACTGGGTCGTCCATGCCCACCACCGCAACTTGGGCGCCAAGACGTTCTGCAATGTCAATCAGGCTCTTGATCCAGAGGTTGCTCATGTTGACCCGATTCTTCATCATGTCCTCCGCATCTTGCCGGAGACGCTTGGCGGTTTCCAACTCCTTGGATAGCAACTGCTGCCGGGACTCAAGGGATTCCGCTGACAGCTCTAGCGAACCGATTCTCGCCTTCATGTCAAAGATGTTGCCGTTGGCGGTCTCAAGGCTTTGGGTCTTGGAGGAGAGCTGCAACTGCACATCAGCCAGGTGTAGCTCTACCTGCCATGCTTCCTCTTTGAGTGCCCCCACCTTCTTGGCGCTCTCGGCAAGGTCCTTGTTCAGTTCGGCCACCTGCCGGTCGAGCTCGGCCTTGGCGGAAGACGCGGCGTCCAAATCTTCAACAAGCTTCTTCAGTTGGGCGGCATGGTCAGTGGCAAGGGTGTCCAGGGCAGCTCCATGCTTATCTTCCAATTCCTTGGTGCGTTGTTGCAGCAGAGCCTCTAGACTTTCATCCTTGGCATGAAGGGTAGTTTCAAGATTCTGCTCCCGAAGGGAGATCTCTCGCTCCCTAGCATCCAAAGATGCCTTGCAGTCTGCCAAGCGTGTCTCCCACATCGTGACATCCTCCCTCATCATCTGGAGGGTCTCTTGCTGCCTCATGAGCGCCTTGAACCGCTTGTGATGCCATACACGCAGCTCCAGGCACTTGTCTTTCAGCTTCTGATCTACCTTGACGGCGGATTTGCACTGTTCCTTAAGCTCCTACCACTTTAGACGGTGTCGGGCATGCATTTCCTTCATGCCCGCCGCCATGGACTCTATGAAGGACAAATCCCTAGTGATGGCAGCTGAGTCGTCGGCCTCCTCGCCTCCCAGGTGCAGCGGTGCCAGAAGGCGTTGAAGCTCTTCGTTGAGCTCTGCGTCTATCAAGAACAGGCCGGGGCCTCCGATATCAGGTGGCGACAACACCTTAGCCAGCGTGTTTAAGGAAGACGGCGGGGCCTCAGCGATGTCCCCATAAGAAGGGAGTGGACCCATGGTTTGAAGAGGAATATTTGCCTTGATAACCACTTCCTCTACCGGGGCGCTCTCTAGAGAGTGCTCCACCACTGCCAAGGAACTTTGTGTTTCCCCAGCAGCAGGATCCCGCCCCTCAACAGCTGCGAGCTTCACGGCCTCATCCGCGGCAGACCTCCCTATGCCAGCCACCACCTCCAGCAAATCTCATTCTTCAGTTTGGGGGGGCTGCATGCGGGAGGGCCACACTAGTAGAAAAAGGGTCAAACGTGAAGCACATTAGTGCCGGTTTGAATTTTAGCCGGCACTAATGTGTACATTAGTGCCGGTTCCAACGACTAGCCGGGCCGCTCTCATTAGTACCGGTTCATGGCGAACCTTTAGCACCGGTTCGTGCCACGAACCGGTACTAAAGTGAGTGGTGGTAGGATGTTGTCAGTCCGGGGCCCCTCCAGCACCTTTAGTACCGGGTCGTATCACGAACAGGTACTAAAGGTCGTCCTACATAGACCCTTCGTCCACCCGAGCTTGCTCTGTTCTTCCCCTTTCCCCTCTCCTCTCTGTTCTTTTCCCTCTTCCTCTCAAGCTCATCACACATTTTGCCCAATATTTGAAGGCCCCCATCCATTCAAATGATCACAAAGGTTAGCAACTTTTTCCTTTCATCTCTCATTGCTAGATTAGCTCGTGCAATGCTTTATATAGTGATTGATTTTTGAGTTTAGTAATTTGGGAGGAATTATATATATGTGCTAGTATTTGATTTATATGCAATTTTAGGTCAAAAATAACACTTAGTTTGCATATGTAGGTGTGGTTTACTTAGTACCTTCTAAATCTCCGTCGTAACCACCGTCGGTCGCTCGCAACGTCCCGTCGCCAGCACCACCTTGTGGTGAGCCTCTTGTTCATGAAGTTTTATATAAAAAATTGATGTTTGTGTGATTTGGATATATAGTTACTCATATAATTATCTTACTCATACGTTGTTTGTTATACATAGTGCCATCATTTTGATATCCGTCCCCGTCGGCCCTCGTCCGGGTTATGATTCAGATGTGGTATATTCTCTTTTAAAACTATTCATTGCATTTCGTGTTTATGACAAATTATGCCCATCAAGTTGACATAGATATTTGTATGTAGGAGGTAGTTGAACCGGAAATTCCAACCAACCCTATTGTTGAGAGGTTAAATTTAGTTGAAAGAGAAAATGAGGATTTGAAGGAAAAATTGAAAAGAATTGAGGGGGGAAGATGGAATTGGAGTTGCATGTTGCCGATGTCGTCGATGATCACAAGATTAAGATGGAGAAAATGCGCTTGAAGATTAGAAAGATTAGAAAATATGCCATTCATAGTGAGGCTTGGTATCATTATGTTGTTGGATCAATTGTTACCTTAGTTGCAATCTTGATCGCATTTGTTGTTGCATTTAAATTCTTTAGCTAGAGAGTTATTTGTTTGTTGCATTTAAGTGTTGTATGATCTTTATGTATGAACTTTATGTATTGTATTAATTTGATGTTTTCGGTGCTGTGTATTGAAGATGAGCCGCAATGGATGTACGATGACCGATGCTCTCCCGAGTTCATTAATGGCGTGCGTACTTTTCTGCTTGTGGCTAAGGCAAACAAGCGAGCGGATGGTTTTATGCATTGTCCATGTGCTGGCTGTAAGAATGGTCACAATTACTCTACGTCAAGAACCATTCACGTCCACCTGTTTGAGTCCGGTTTCATGCCCACTATAATGTTTGGACCAAGCATGGAGAAAGAGGGGTTATGATGGAAGACAATGAAGAAGAAGAGGACGACAACAACTATCCTAGCCATGGGTTCCCTAAATATGATGATACAACAATGAGGGAAGAAGCTGAGCCGGTAATGCGGGAAGAAGCTGAGCCGGCAATGTGGGAAGAAGCTAAAGAAGAGGCATCGGATGAGCCCGTTGATGATCTAGGTCGGGCCATTGCCGATGCAAAGAGAAACTGCGCAAGTGATTTGGAGAAGAAGAAGTTGCAGCGCATGTTGGAGGATCACAAAAAATTGTTGTACCCAAATTGCGTAGGTGATAAGAAAAAGCTGGGCACCACACTGGAATTGCTGCAATGGAAGGCGGAGAATGGTGTATCTGACAAGGGATTTGGAAAGTTGCTGGTAATGATAAAGGATATGCTTCCAAAGGACAACGAATTGCCCGAGAGTACGTACGAAGCAAAGAAGGTTGTCTGCCCTCTAGGGTTAGAGGTGCAGAAGATACATGCATGCCTTAATGATTGCATCCTCTACCGCGGTGAGTATGAGGATTTGAATGTTTGCCCGGTATGCGGTGCATTGCGCTATAAGATCAGCCGCGATGACCCTGGTGATGTCGAGGGCGAGCGCCCCAGGAAGAAGATTCCTGCCAAGGTGATGTGGTATGCTCCTATAATACCACGGTTGAAACGTTTGTTCCAAAACAAAGAGCATGCCAAGGTGATGCGATGGCACAGAGAAGACCGTAAGAAAGACGGAAAGTTGAGAGTACCCGCTGATGGGTCGCAGTGGAGAAAAATTGAAAGAAAGTACGGGAAGGAACGTATGGTTTGGTCTAAGCGCAGATGGCATTAATCCTTTTGGGGAGCAGAGCAGCAACCATAGCACCTGGCATGTGACTCTATGTTTGTATAACCTTCCTCCTTGGTTGTGCATGAAGCGGAAGTTCATTATGATGCCAGTGCTCATCCAAGGCCCTAAGCAACCCGGCAACGACATTGATGTGTACCTAAGGCCATTAGTTGAAGAACTCTTACAATTGTGGAATGGAACAGGTGTACGTGCGTGGGATGAGCACATGGGGGAAGAATTTGACCTAAAGGCGTTGCTGTTTGTGACCATCAATGATTGGCCTGCTCTCAGTAACCTTTCAGGACAGACAAACAAGGGATACCGTGCATGCACGCACTATTTGGAAGATACCAACAATATATATTTGGCTAATTGAAAGAAGAATGTGTACCTGGGACATCGTCGATTTCTTCCGAGCAGGCATCCCGTAAGAAAGAAAGGCAAGCATTTCAAAGGTGAGGCGGATCACCGGACGAAGCCTCGCCACCGTACTGGTGCTGATGTACATGATATGGTCAAGGATTTGAAGGTCATCTTTGGAAAGGGTCCTGGTGGACAACCTGTTCCGAATGACGCTGACGGATGCGCACCCATGTGGAAGAAGAAATCTATATTTTGGGACCTGCCCTATTGGAAAGACCTAGAGGTCCGCTCCGCAATCGACGTGATGCACATGACGAAGAATCTTTGTGTGACCCTGCTTGGCTTCTTGGGTGTGTATGGGAAGACAAAAGATACACCTGAGGAACGGGAGGACCAGCAACGTATGCACGGAAAAGACGGTATACATCAGGGTCATGCAAGCTACGCTCTTACCAAAGAAGAGGAGGAAATCTTCTTTGAATGCCTGCTTAGTATTAAGGTACCGTCTGGCTTCTCGTCGAATATAAAGGGAATAATAAACACGGCAGAGAAAAGTTCCAGAACCTAAAGTCTCATGACTGCCACGTGATTATGACGCAACTACTTCCAGTTGCATTGAGGGGGCTTCTACCAGAAAACGTTCGATTAGCCATTATGAAGCTATGTGCATTTCTCAATGCAATCTCTCAGAAGGTAATCGATCCAGAAATCATACCAAGGTTAGAGAATGATTTGGTACAATGTCTTCTCGGTTTCGAGTTGGTGTTCCCACCATCCTTCTTCAACATCATGACGCACGTCCTAGTTCACTTATGCGAAGAGATTAACGTTTTGGGTCCTGTATTTCTACACAATATGTTCCCTTTTGAGAGGTTCATGGGAGTCTTAAAGAAATATGTTCATAACCGTGCTAGGCCAGAAGGAAGCATCTCCAAGGGCCATGAAAATGAGGAGGTCATTGAGTTTTGTATTAACTTTATACCTGACCTTAAGCCGATTGGTGTTCCTGAATCGCGGCATAAGGGCAGACTGGATGGAAAAGGCACGCTAGGAGGGGAACAAATAATATGTATGGACGGACATTCTCTCACTGAAGCACACTACATAGTTCTACAGAATTCTGCCTTGGTGGATCCGTATATGGATGAACACAAGAATTTTCTACACTCCAAACACCCGGAGCGGTCTGATGATTGGATTACACGTAAACAAACCAGGAGTTTCGCCAGCTGGTTGCAGGCACGTATCATGCATGACACCTCTATTGAAAATGACCAGTACTTGTTGTCCCAGTTACCATCTTCGAATATAATGACTTTCAAAGGGTACGAGAAAATGGTAATACATTGTACACGATCTCCCAAGATAAGAAGAGCACCAACCAAAACAGTGGTGTCCGCTTTGATGCAGAAACCAAGATGGGAAAGGAAACATATTATGGTTATATACAGGACATATGGGAACTTGACTATCGACGTGGTTTGAAGGTCCCTTTGTTTCAGTGCAAATGGGTCAATATGACACGAGGCGGGGTAATGGAAGACCCGCAGTACGGAATGACAACAGTGGATCTCAACAACCTTGCGTATGCAGACGAACCATTCGTCCTAGCGAATGATGTGGCACAGGTTTTCTATGTGAAGGACATGTCTACCAAGCCAAGAAAAAGAAAAGATAAGGAAGCGAATGAAGGAAATATGCCCTAGAGGCAATAATAAAGTTATTATTTATTTCCTTATATCATGATAAATGTTTATTATTCATGCTAGAATTGTATTAACCGGAAACATAATACATGTGTGAATACATAGAAAAACAGAGTGTCACTAGTATGCCTCTACTTGACTAGCTCGTTAATCAAAGATGGTTATGTTTCCTAACCATAAACAAGGAGTTGTTATTTGATTAACGGGATCACATCATTAGGTGAATGATCTGATTGACATGACCCATTCCATTAGCTTAGCACCCGATCGTTTAGTATGTTGCTATTGCTTTCTTCATGACTTATACATGTTCCTATGACTATGAGATTATGCAACTCCCGTTTGCCGGAGGAACACTTTGTGTGCTACCAAACGTCACAACGTAAATGGGTGATTATAAAGGTGCTCTACAGGTGTCTCCAAAGGTACATGTTGGGTTGGCGTATTTCGAGATTAGGATTTGTCACTCCGATTGTCGGAGAGGTATCTCTGGGCCCTCTCGGTAATGCACATCACATAAGCCTTGCAAGCATTGCAACTAATGAGTTAGTTGCGAGATGATGTATTACGGAACGAGTAAAGAGACTTGCCGGTAACGAGATTGAACTAGGTATTGAGATACCGACGATCGAATCTCGGGCAAGTAACATACCGATGACAAAGGGAACAACGTATGTTGTTATGCGGTCTGACCGATAAAGATCTTCGTAGAATATGTAGGAGCCAATATGAGCATCCAGGTTCCGCTATTGGTTATTGACCGGAGACGTGTCTCGGTCATGTCTACATTGTTCTCGAACCCGTAGGGTCCGCACGCTTAAGGTTTCGATGACAGTTATATTATGAGTTTATGAGTTTTGATGTACCGAAGTTAGTTCGGAGTCCCGGATGTGATCACGGACATGACGAGGAGTCTCGAAATGGTCGAGACATAAAGATTGATATATTGGACGGCTATATTCGGACACCGGAAGTGTTCCGGGTGATTTCGGAGAAAACCGGAGAGCCGGAGGGTTACCGGAACCCCCCGGGAGAAGTAATGGGCCATATGGGCCTTAGTGGAGAGAGAGGGGGCAGCCAAAGGTGGGCCGCGCGCCTCCTCCCCCTGGTCCGAATTGGACTAGGAGAGGGGGGCGGCGCCCCCCTTTCCCTCTCCCTCCCCACTTCTTTCCCCCTCCTAGTAGGAGTCCTACTCCTACTAGGAGGAGGACTCCTCCTTGGCGCGCCATAGAGGGCCGGCCGGCCTCCTCCCCTTGATCCTTTATATACGGGGGCAGGGGGCACCCCTTAGACACACAAGTTGATCCACGTGATCATATTCTTAGCCGTGTGCGGTGCCCCCTTCCACCATAGTCCTCGATAATATTGTAGCGGTGCTTAGGCGAAGCCCTGCGATGGTAGTGCATCAAGATCGTCACCACGCCGTCGTGCTGACGGAACTCTTCCCCGACACTTTGCTGGATCGGAGTCCGGGGATCGTCATCGAGCTGAACGTGTGCTAGAACTCGGAGGTGCCGTAGTTTCGGTGCTTGATCGGTCGGGTCGTGGAGACGTACGACTACATCAACCAAACGCTTCCGTTGTCGATCTACAAGGGTACGTAGATCACACTCTCCCCTCTCGTTGCTATGCATCACCATGATCTTGCATGTGCGTAGGAATTTTTTGAAATTACTACGTTCCCCAACAGTGGCATCAGAGCCTAGGTTTTATATGTTGATGTTATATGCACGAGTAGAACACAAGTGAGTTGTGGGCGATATAAGTCATACTGCTTACCAGCATGTCATACTTTGGTTCGGCGGTATTGTTGGACGAAGCGGCCCGGACCGACATTACGCGTACGCTTACGCGAGACCGGTTCTCCCGACGTGCTTTGCACATAGGTGGCTTGCGGGTGACAGTTTCTCCAACTTTAGTTGAACCGAGTGTGGCTACGCCCGGTCCTTGCGAAGGTTAAAACAGCACCAACTTGACAAACTATCGTTGTGGTTTTGATGCGTAGGTAAGATTGGTTCTTGCTTAAGCCCGTAGCAGCCACGTAAAACTTGCAACAACAAAGTAGAGGACGTCTAACTTGTTTTTGCAGGGCATGTTGTGATGTGATATGGTCAAGACATGATGCTAAATTTTATTGTATGAGATGATCATGTTTTGTAACCGAGTTATCGGCAACTGGCAGGAGCCATATGGTTGTCGCTTTATTGTATGCAATGCAATCGCGCTGTAATGCTTTACTTTATCACTAAGCGGTAGCGATAGTCGTGGAAGCATAAGATTGGCGAGACGACAACGATGCTACGATGGAGATCAAGGTGTCGCGCCGGTGACGATGGTGATCACGACGGTGCTTCGAAGATGGAGATCACAAGCACAAGATGATGATGGCCATATCATATCACTTATATTGATTGCATGTGATGTTTATCTTTTATGCATCTTATCTTGCTTTGATTGACGGTAGCATTATAAGATGATCTCTCACTAATTATCAAGAAGTGTTCTCCCTGAGTATGCACCGTTGCGAAAGTTCTTCGTGCTGAGACACCACGTGATGATCGGGTGTGATAGGCTCTACGTTCAAATACAACGGGTGCAAAACAGTTGCACACGCGGAATACTCAGGTTATACTTGACGAGCCAAGCATATACAGATATGGCCTCGGAACACGGAGACCGAAAGGTCGAGCGTGAATCATATAGTAGATATGATCAACATAGTGATGTTCACCAATGAAACTACTCCATCTCACGTGATGATCGGACATGGTTTAGTTGATTTGGATCACGTAATCACTTAGAGGATTAGAGGGATGTCTATCTAAGTGGGAGTTCTTTAAGTAAATTAATTGAACCTAAATTTATCATGAAACTTAGTACCTGATAGTATCTTGCTTGTTTATGCTTGATTGTAGATAGATGGCTCGTGCTGTTGTTCCGTTGAATTTTAATGCGTTCCTTGAGAAAGCAAAGTTGAAAGATGATGGTAGCAATTACACGGACTGGGTCCGTAACTTGAGGATTATCCTCATTGCTGCACAGAAGAATTACGTCCTGGAAGCACCGCTGGGTGCCAGGCCTGCTGCTGGAGCAACACCAGATGTTATGAACGTCTGGCAGAGCAAAGCTGATGACTACTCGATAGTTCAGTGTGCCATGCTTTACGGCTTAGAATCGGGACTTCAACGACGTTTTGAACGTCATGGAGCATATGAGATGTTCCAGGAGTTGAAGTTAATATTTCAAGCAAATGCCCGGATTGAGAGATATGAAGTCTCCAATAAGTTCTATAGCTGCAAGATGGAGGAGAACAGTTCTGTCAGTGAGCATATACTCAAAATGTCTGGGTATAATAATCACTTGATTCAATTGGGAGTTAATCTTCCAGATGATTGCGTCATTGACAGAATTCTCCAATCACTGCCACCAAGCTACAAGAGCTTCGTGATGAACTATAATATGCAAGGGATGAATAAGACTATTCCCGAGCTCTTCGCAATGCTGAAAGCTGCGGAGGTAGAAATCAAGAAGGAGCATCAAGTGTTGATGGTCAACAAGACCACTAGTTTCAAGAAAAAGGGCAAAGGGAAGAAGAAGGGGAACTTCAAAAAGAACAGCAAGCAAGTTGCTACTCAAGAGAAGAAACCCAAACCTGGACCTAAGCCTGAAACTGAGTGCTTCTACTGCAAGCAGACTGGTCACTGGAAGCGGAACTGCCCCAAGTATTTGGCGGATAAGAAGGATGGCAAGGTGAACAAAGGTATATGTGATATACATGTTATTGATGTGTACCTTACTAATGCTCGCAGTAGCACCTGGGTATTTGATACTGGTTCTGTTGCTAATATTTGCAACTCGAAACAGGGACTACGGATTAAGCGAAGATTGGCTAAGGACGAGGTGACGATGCGCGTGGGAAACGGTTCCAAAGTCGATGTGATCGCAGTCGGCACGCTACCTCTACATCTACCTTCGGGATTAATATTAGACCTAAATAATTGTTATTTGGTGCCAGCGTTAAGCATGAACATTATATCTGGATCTTGTTTGATGCGAGACGGTTATTCATTTAAATCTGAGAATAATGGTTGTTCTATTTATATGAGTAATATCTTTTATGGTCATGCACCCTTAAAGAGTGGTCTATTTTTATTGAATCTCGATAGTAGTGACACACATATTCATAGTGTTGAAGCCAAAAGATGCAGAGTTGATAATGATAGTGCAACTTATTTGTGGCACTGCCGTTTAGGTCATATCGGTGTAAAGCGCATGAAGAAACTCCATACTGATGGACTTTTGGAACCACTTGATTATGAATCACTTGGTACTTGCGAACCGTGCCTCATGGGCAAGATGACTAAAACACCGTTCTCCGGTACTATGGAGAGAGCAACAGATTTGTTGGAAATCATACATACAGATGTATGTGGTCCGATGAATATTGAGGCTCGTGGCGGATATCGTTATTTTCTCACCTTCACAGATGACTTAAGCAGATATGGGTATATCTACTTAATGAAACATAAGTCTGAAACGTTTGAAAAGTTCAAAGAATTTCAGAGTGAAGTTGAAAATCATCGTAACAAGAAAATAAAGTTTCTACGATCTGATCGTGGAGGAGAATATTTGAGTTACGAGTTTGGTGTACATTTGAAACAATGCGGAATAGTTTCGCAACTCACGCCACCCGGAACACCACAGCGCAATGGTGTGTCCGAACGTCGTAATCGTACTTTACTAGATATGGTGCGATCTATGATGTCTCTTACTGATTTACCGCTATCGTTTTGGGGTTATGCTTTGGAGACGGCCGCATTCACGTTAAATAGGGCACCATCAAAATCCGTTGAGACGACGCCTTATGAACTATGGTTTGGCAAGAAACCAAAGTTGTCGTTTCTGAAAGTTTGGGGCTGCGATGCTTATGTGAAAAAGCTTCAACCTGATAAGCTCGAACCCAAATCGGAGAAGTGTGTCTTCATAGGATATCCAAAGGAGACTATTGGATACACCTTCTATCACAGATCCGAAGGCAAGACTTTTGTTGCTAAGTTCGGAAACTTTCTGGAGAAGGAGTTTCTCTCGAAAGAAGTGAGTGGGAGGAAAGTAGAACTTGACGAGGTAACTGTACCTGCTCCCTTATTGGAAAGTAGTGCATCACAGAAAACTGTTTCTGTGACACCTACACCAGTTAGTGAGGAAGCTAATGATGATGATCATGAAACTTCAGAACAAGATACTACTGAACCTCGTAGATCAACCAGAGTGAGATCCGCGCCAGAGTGGTACGGTAATCCTGTTCTGGAAGTCATGCTACTAGATCATGATGAACCTACGAACTATGAAGAAGCGATGGTGAGCCCAGATTCCGCAAAATGGCTTGAAGCCATGAAATCTGAGATGGGATCCATGTATGAGAACAAAGTATGGACTTTGGTTGACTTGCCCGATGATCGGCAAGCAATTGAGAATAAATGGATCTTCAAGAAGAAGACTGACGCTGACGGTAATATTACTGTCTACAAAGCTCGACTTGTCGCAAAAGGTTTTCGGCAAGTTCAAGGGATTGACTACGATGAGACCTTCTCACCCGTAGCGATGCTTAAGTCTGTCCGAATCATGTTAGCAATTGCCGCATTTTATGATTATGAAATTTGGCAGATGGATGTCAAAACTGCATTCCTGAATGGATTTCTGGAAGAAGAGTTGTATATGATGCAACCAGAAGGTTTTGTCGATCCAAAGGGAGCTAACAAAGTGTGCAAGCTCCAGCGATCCATTTATGGACTGGTGCAAGCCTCTCGGAGTTGGAATAAACGCTTTGATAGTGTGATCAAAGCATTTGGTTTTATACAGACTTTTGGAGAAGCCTGTATTTACAAGAAAGTGAGTGGGAGCTCTGTAGCATTTCTGATATTATATGTGGATGACATATTACTAATTGGAAATGATATAGAATTTCTGGATAGCATAAAGGGATACTTGAATAAGAGTTTTTCAATGAAAGACCTCGGTGAAGCTGCTTACATATTAGGCATTAAGATCTATAGAGATAGATCAAGACGCTTAATTGGACTTTCACAAAGCACATACCTTGACAAAGTTTTGAATAAGTTCAAAATGGATCAAGCAAAGAAAGGGTTCTTGCCTGTGTTACAAGGTGTGAAGTTGAGTAAGACACAATGCCCGACCACTGCAGAAGATAGAGAGAAAATGAAAGATGTTCCCTATGCTTCATCCATAGGCTCTATCATGTATGCAATGCTGTGTACCAGACTTGATGTGTGCCTTGCTATAAGTCTAGCAGGGAGGTACCAAAGTGATCCAAGAGTGGATCACTGGACAGCGGTCAAGAACATCCTGAAATACCTGAAAATGACTAAGGATATGTTTCTCATATATGGAGGTGACAAAGAGCTCATCGTAAAAGGTTACGTTGATGCAAGCTTTGACACTGATCCGGACGATTCTAAATCGCAAACCAGATACGTGTTTACATTAAACGGTGGAGCTATCAGTTGGTGCAGTTCTAAACAAAGCGTTGTAGCGGGATCTACATGTGAAGCGGAGTACATAGCTGCTTCGGAAGCAGCAAATGAAGGAGTCTGGATGAAGGAGTTCATATCCGATCTAGGTGTCATACCTAGTGCATCGGGTCCAATGAAAATCTTTTGTGACAATACTGGTGCAATTGCCTTGGCAAAGGAATCCAGATTTCACAAGAGAACCAAGCACATCAAGAGACGCTTCAATTCCATCCGGGATCTAGTCCAGGTGGGAGACATAGAGATTTGCAAGATACATACGGATCTGAATGTTGCAGACCCGTTGACTAAGCCTCTTCCACGAGCAAAACATGATCAGCACCAAGGCTCCATGGGTGTTAGAATCATTACTGTGTAATCTAGATTATTGACTCTAGTGCAAGTGGGAGACTGAAGGAAATATGCCCTAGAGGCAATAATAAAGTTATTATTTATTTCCTTATATCATGATAAATGTTTATTATTCATGCTAGAATTGTATTAACCGGAAACATAATACATGTGTGAATACATAGACAAACAGAGTGTCACTAGTATGCCTCTACTTGACTAGCTCGTTAATCAAAGATGGTTATGTTTCCTAACCATGAACAAGGAGTTGTTATTTGATTAACGGGATCACATCATTAGGTGAATGATCTGATTGACATGACCCATTCCATTAGCTTAGCACCCGATCGTTTAGTATGTTGCTATTGCTTTCTTCATGACTTATACATGTTCCTATGACTATGAGATTATGCAACTCCCGTTTGCCGGAGGAACACTTTGTGTGCTACCAAACGTCACAACGTAAATGGGTGATTATAAAGGTGCTCTACAGGTGTCTCCAAAGGTACATGTTGGGTTGGCGTATTTCGAGATTAGGATTTGTCACTCCGATTGTCGGAGAGGTATCTCTGGGCCCTCTCGGTAATGCACATCACATAAGCCTTGCAAGCATTGCAACTAATGAGTTAGTTGCGAGATGATGTATTACGGAACAAGTAAAGAGACTTGCCGGTAACGAGATTGAACTAGGTATTGAGATACCGACGATCGAATCTCGGGCAAGTAACATACCGATGACAAAGGGAACAACGTATGTTGTTATGCAGTCTGACCGATAAAGATCTTCGTAGGATATGTAGGAGCCAATATGAGCATCCAGGTTCCGCTATTGGTTATTGACCGGAGACGTGTCTCGGTCATTTCTACATTGTTCTCGAACCCGTAGGGTCCGCACGCTTAAGGTTTCGATGACAGTTATATTATGAGTTTTGATGTACCGAAGTTAGTTCGGAGTCCCGAATGTGATCACGGACATGACGAGGAGTCTCGAAATGGTCGAGACATAAATATTGATATATTGGACGGCTATATTCGGACACCAGAAGTGTTCCGGGTGATTTCGGAGAAAACCGGAGAGCCGGAGGGTTACCGGAACCCCCCCCCCCCCCCGGGGAGAAGTAATGGGCCATATGGGCCTTAGTGGAGAGAGAGAGGGGCAGCCAAAGGTGGGCCGCGCGCCTCCTCCCCCCTAGTCCGAATTGGACTAGGAGAGGGGGGCGGCGCCCCCCTTTCCCTCTCCCTCCCCACTTCTTTCCCCCTCCTAGTAGGAGTCCTACTCCTACTAGGAGGAGGACTCCTCCTTGGCGCGCCATAGAGGGCCGGTCGGCCTCCTCCCCTTGATCCTTTATATACGGGGGCAGGGGGCACCCCTTGACACATAAGTTGATCCACGTGATCATATTCTTAGCCGTGTGCGGTGCCCCCTTCCACCATAGTCCTCGATAATATTGTAGCGGTGCTTAGGCGAAGCCCTGCGACGATAGTGCATCAAGATCGTCACCACGCTATCGTGCTGACGGAACTCTTCCCTGACACTTTGCTGGATCGGAGTCCGGGGATCGTCATCGAGATGAACGTGTGCTAGAACTCGGAGGTGCCGTAGTTTCGGTGCTTGATCGGTCGGGTCGTGGAGACGTACGACTACATCAACCAAACGCTTCCGTTGTCGATCTACAAGGGTACGTAGATCACACTCTCCCCTCTCGTTGCTATGCATCACCATGATCTTGTGTGTGCGTAGGAATTTTTTTGAAATTACTACGTTCCCCTACAGCGAATGCATCGTACGATGAGCCAAAGCGGCACATAGTTCTTTTTGGGAAGAGAAACATCGTGGGAGTGGATGACAAGACAGACATGTCAGAAGATTATGAAAAGTATGATTAAGTTGCTCCATTCATAGTGAATATTGACCCGAGCATCCCGTTAAATGATGAAGATTTTCCATGGTTACGGCGCAAAGGGACACACGCGAAGAAAAAGTTTCACACCCAAAGATCTGGGATGTGATCGGCTTCACTATCATCACTTTCTTCTGTGTTTCACACCCAGGAGGGAATCTCTGTAATAGTTAGAGTAGTTATGTGTTTTGGCATTTGAAACGCGGAGAAATTTTATGTGCAAACAAATTCTTTCATGCCTTTACTGATTTTTAAAGTTAAGTTATTCACAAACTAGTGATTCACACTAATTTCAAATAATTCAAAATTTAAACTATTCAAATTTGAAAACTACGGACACTAACAGAAAGTTTGTAATTTTTTGTACCTAAAGCAAAAATATTCACAAAGAAACTCTAAACACACCGATTTTTAAAGTTAAGTTATTCACAAACTAGTGATTCATACTAATTTCAAATAATTCAAAATTTAAACTATTCAAATTTGAAAATTACGGGCACTAACAGAAAGTTTGTGATTTTTGTACCTAAAGCAAAAATAGTCACAAAGAAACTCTAAATACACAAAAAACAACTCAAAAATAAATAAAGCAAAAAAAGCCCACCTACTGGGCCAGAGCGGCTTGCATACGACTAGAAACCCAACCTATTGTTGGGCCAGGATGCAGGCCCACAAAGGCCCAGTAGGCCCACAGGGTAGCACAGAACATGTAGGCCCAGTAGGCCTGCTTTGGAGAGGAGCTCGAGAGAGCTACCGCACGGGGGGTTATAAACAAGTGCGGACGCCCCTCGGCTAGCGAGGTGGGACTAAACTTGCCGCACCGCACCTTGCCAGCGCACCCCCTTTAATACCCGGTGGTGGCACCAACCGGTACTAAAGGGGGGGACTTTAGTACCGGTTGGAGCCACCACCCGGTACTAAAGGGGGTGCGCTTCCCACCACTTGGCCTGGCCAAAACAAGCCTTTAGTACTGGTTGGTGGCTCCAACCAGTACTAAAGGTCCATCCTATATAACTAAACACTTCAAAAATTTCAGTTTCTCATCTGCTTCTTCTCCTCTGCCCCGTCGCCCGCCGCCCCCATCTCCATATCCCTCATGTCACACCCTAGCTAGTCATGCATTAGAGTGTTGCATCATGTTTACTCATTCATCAGAAACTTGAAATGGGGATGACAGAACCCCCAGTCCCCTCTGAAACTAACTAGGGTTTACTAAAATAATTTTCAATGAACCTGAAATGCCCTTCTAAAATGCCCATCATTTTTGTCTTGGTTCAGAACCTCTGCCAAAAGTGGTGCACATTTTCCTAGGCCATCCTAGGGTTTTTGAATTAAATCATAAATATTTGATTTTGGGCATTTAAAATAATATAAAATATTTAAATGCTCAAATATCTCCAAACTAAAATGTTTCATGTTGGAAATAATCCAACTATGGACCAGGAATAGTTTGGTGATTTTTAAAGTTGCCTAGGTATTTTATTTATTTCAACAAAGTTGCAGATATATTAAATAAAAACAGAAAACAGAAAAGAAAGGGGAAGACTTACCTGTGCGGCCCAGCCAGCTGGTCGGCCCAGCCAGCAACCGACCCAGCCCAGCACTGTAGCTCCCCGTCGTCTTCCTCCCCTCGCCCCGAAGCTGCTGCATGCTCGCGCGCGCGCGGCCGCGCGGCCACCTCTTGCTTGCTGACGCCCTCCTGGCCGCGTGGACGACGCCCGCAACCCGTCCCGATCCCCCCTGCTCTCTCTCACTCTCCCCGGCTCTCTCCTTCCTCTCCCTCGCTCTCTCTCTCACACGGCCGAACACCACCGTCGCCACCGTTCGCCGTAGCAGTCGTCTCCGACCACCCCTCGCTCCCCCGACTAGCTCAGAAGCTCCGCCACAACTCCCTCTTCCTCCCCACCGCTCCACAGCTCCCCGGAAGCCCTGCATCGCCGCCACGTCGCCGTTCCCCTCTTCGGACTCCGACCACCATCACCGTCAAATTCGTCGTCTCCGGCGCGTCCCCGAGCCCGCTTCGACGCCCACTGCAACCGCGGTGAGCCCCCGGAGCGTTTCCCCCTTCTTCCCTGGTCTCTCCCGACCTCTAGGCCCTAGCTCCACCTCGACCGAGAGCTCCACGCCGCCGGCGATGTCGCCGTCGTGGCCACGGTCGCCGTAGCACCCAACCGAGCACACCATCGTGCTCCACACATCACCAGGAGCACGTAGAACGCACCAACGCCTCCCCAAACCCCCTGCAACACTGATCCCGACCGCACCCGAACTCCGGCCGCCGCAGCCGAGCTCGCCGCCGTCAACTTCGGCCACCCCGAGCCCAACCACCACCACCAATAGACGCGGCTCAACCTCAGCAACACGTAGATGCCTTCCGCCGTCCATTTGGTCGCCGGAATGGCAAAAAGCACTCTCGCCGCCGTCTCGGATCTCGCCGGCGTCATGTCGCCGGTGGGGTTTGACTTGACCGACCTGGGGTTTGACCCCCCCAGGGTCACTGACGCGTGGGCCCTGTCGGCCAGATGGTTAGGTTAGCGCTAACTACTGTTAGTCAACCCCCCTGACACTGACAGTGGGCCCCAGCGCCACTAATTAGTAATTAGAATTAATTTAAATCTGTTTAACCCCCCCTGTCACTGACGTGTGGCCCCCACACGTCAGGTTTGACTTCAGCCAGCCGCAGTTGACCTGCTGACGTCACACTGACGTCAGGCTGACGCAGTAATTGAAATTTCTGGATTTAAATTAAATCAGGAAATTCCAGAATATTAATTAAACTTCAAAAATTCATAACTTTTATTCTGTAACTCCAAATTGGACAAATTATATATGAAAAATGATCAGAAAAATCCAATCTATCCATCTGTACCATTTCCATGCATGATCAAACAAGTTAAGTTGATGTTTTAATCAGAACAAGAAAAGGCACTTTAAAAGGCCATATTTGAATTTGAAATTTGAATCCTTGATTCAAATTTGTTCAAACCCTTCTGGTTTTAGTTGCATTAGCCCAACACACTCATATTGCCATGTTTCATGCATGCATCATATTGTTGCATATTGTTTGGTGATGTTTGTGTATCGATGTCCTTTGCGACAGGATCTGTCCCCGAGGAGTACCGTGATTACCCTAACGAAGAACCGTATCCGTGCAACGAACCATCAAGCAAGCAACCAACCATCTGATCATATCGATACAATCCCATGTTCTCGCTCCTGCTCTCTTTTACTGCATTAAGACAACGCGATTCAAACTGCTGTGTGTTACGGTAGTTGAACCCATTTCCTCTGCATGACCTGTCATTGCCACAGTAACTAGATGAAACCCACTAGCATGTGTAGGAGTTGATTGAGCCATATGTATGTGTTGTTCCTACCTTGCTAAGCCTGCTATGCTTAGAGTCGTGTCAGGTCTGGTTCATCTGGGTGATGGGCTAGAGTGAAATGATTATGTCGGTAATGAGAGTGGTGTGGTGAACACGATTTGGTAAAGGTATCGATGAGAGGCCATGTAGGAGTACATGGTGGGTTGTTTCATTGAAGCCGACCTTAAGCACTGAGATCTGTATGTGTGATTTAAGAATCAGCTACTACCATGCATTGGGCCCGAAACCAATGGACCCTCTCGACTTCTTATTCACCCTAGTTCTCCGTCCAGGAGTTGCAAGTAGTTTCTGGTGTTTGTAGCCTACTGGAGGCCGTGGACAGCGCTGACCGTAGGGGTGGGCTGTGATGCGGTAGGTACGTGGCACGGTGTACCGAATACCCGTTAGGTATCTCGAGAACCCTGTTCACATCATTCGGGGCCGTATGGGAAACCTCGGCCGGACTCCCTGCGGATGGAACCTGAATAGGCGATAAACCTGGACTGGAGGCTTAGGTGATTAGGTAGGTCGTGGCCGACACCCACGTTGGGCTTCCGCTTGAAGGTTGCCGAGTACATGTCGTGTAAGCGACGGTAAGAGGTGAGAGCGTGTATGAAGAAGTACACCCCTGCAGGGTTATCATGATCTATTCGAATAGCCGCGTCCGCGGTAAAGGACTACTTGGTTGCCTATACAGTTCATAGACAAGTAAATGGAAACTGTTAAAAGCTTCAAGATAAGTGTGAGTGCTGAGGATGGCTCTTCCGTAGGAAGACGGAGGTGGATCCTCGGTAGTGTATTGAAGTGGTGAGTAGTGGACTCGTGTGCGCAAAACTATTTCAAGTTGGAGTATCGTAGGATAGTCTAGCCAAGAGTCAAAGCTGGCTTGCTGCAATAACTCCACCGACCCTTCTTGATACTATGCATGTATGTAGGATCTGATGTAAGTCTTGCTGAGTACCTTTGTACTCATGTTGCTATAATCTACATTTTTACAGAAGACGCTGCAACCCCTTCTGATGGGTTCTATGTAGACGTTGACATCAACGAGTAGGCTAAAGACCCAGGTGGTGACCCTGAGCTTGTGATGGACCACGTAGTATAGTTAGGCTTCCAAGCCTCTTTTATTTTACTAGTTGTCTGTACCCAGACAAAGTACTTCCGCTGTTGGCTTGTATGACTGTATGACTTGTATGTTGGGTCGTGAGATCCGTACCTTTGTGTATGATATGTATGGCTCCCTGAGCCTTAAATAAAGTATTTGTGTCATAGAGTCATGTTGTGATGCTTCATTGTATTTGCACATATCGAGCATATTGTGTGTATGATTGAAATGCTTGGTATGTGTGGGATCTGACTATCTAGTTGTTTATCTTTAGTAGCCTCTCTTACCGGGAAATGTCTCCTAGTGTTACCGCTGAGCCATGGTAGCTTGCTACTGCTCTGGAACACTTAGGCTGGCCGGCATGTTTCCTTCTTCGTTCCTGTGTCTGTCCCTTCGGGGAAATGTCACGCTTTGAGTACCGGAGTCCTGTTAGCCCGCTACAGCCCGGTTTACCGGAGTCCTGCTAGCCCAGTGCTACAGCCCGGACCCACTTGCTGATGACCGACACGTTCGAAGCTGGGTCATGGATGCCTGTCCCTGTAAGTCTGTGCCACTTTGGGTTTACAACTAGTCATGTCAGCCTGGGCTCTTTATCATATGGATGCTAGCGACACTATCATATACGTGAGCCAAAAGGCGCAAACGGTCCCGGGCAAAGGTAAGGCGACACCCGTGGGAATACCGTGCGTGAGGCCGCAAAGTGATATGAAGTGTTACCGGCTAGATCGATGTGACATCGAGTCGGGGTCCTGACAGCGTTGGTATCAGAGCCGGACTGCCTGTAGGTTCTCCAAGCCAAACTGGTCGATGTTGAGTCTAGAAATTCTTTAGTTATATGTAGGGGAATTGTTTGTGGGTTGGAACGTAAGGCTCTTTTTACTCCTTATACCTTATGACTTTCTGATCTGAGTCAGTCCATTCTTCCATCGGGGGTTAAGGAATTAGGATCTGTTCTCTCTATCAGGATCACGTGTTACTAATCAGTAGTACCTTATAAGTTTGATGGTTACAAGCCTAGTTCAGTTCTACTACCACATTATGTTGTTAGAATGGTTCCAGAACTTTGATGTGATGATGTTGAGTGTGTACGAAATCCTTTGTCAAATGTCTCAATATCCTTTTTGAGCATTTACAGCTGTTATGCTGCCGAAATTTCGCTAGAAATTCTAATGCCTTTGCATTATAACTGTGCTTTCAGATGGCCACTCGCGACCTCAATCAAGTGGTTCGCCTGACTCGATGCCTAGATGTACCCGGCCATACTGCTAAGTTGGTCAGGGTAATGACTGAGGCTGGATATCGCTGGTATCCCGAGTACACGGTCGAAGAGCAATTCCGGGACTTCAATCAAAGCCAGTATCTCTGCACTGTCAGGATATTTCCATCTTATCCTGGATCCACTGAGCCTCTTCACTGCTCCTATGGACTCGGGGTTACTATTGAGATGGCTGTGCAGGATGCCGCCTACTCTATGATGACCATTATGCGAGTCAGATCTGGTTTATTTCGGGACTCTGATTTCCGGTATATGCCAGGATCACTTCCGGGAGCACAAGGGTATCTCCAGGCTATCTATGCTGACTCCACTCAGGAGGATTCACGGACTCGCACCACTACTGAGATGCTCGAGGATAAGGACCGTGAAAATCGGGCCTTAAGGTTAGAGCTCTTCAATACCCGTGCTGACCACTGGGCCACTTTGACTCGGTTCGCACCGGCGGTGCAAGCTGGATATTCAGATATGCACGATCTCTATCCTGTGAGATCTGCTCTGCCAGACGTGATGGTTTGGCGTGATGTAGGAGGCATCACCCCACCTCGCGGTCCCCGCAGGCCACCGTTTGTTGGTCCAAGGCCTCATCCTAGCCCCTATGGTCCACAAGCTCCGCGAGATCGTCTGTTTCCGGATGAACATGTTGAGCTTCCAGGCTATGGAGGTGACTTCTACGAGGACTACTACGGATCGGTCTGAGTTAGTGATAGTATCCCTAGTTCGCACTAGCTGTGTCGTCTATCATTCCGCGTGACTCGTGGGATATGACCTAGTTTGTACTCCTTCCGGAGATGTAGAAAATAATGTATAGGAGCTTGGAATGCCTCCGATGAGATGTAATCCTTTTCTCACCGTAATAGTACTTTGTTTGGTCTTGTACTAAACCTTGTATGGTATGTATGACGATGGAATAAAGAAGCAGTTTCTGTATCTACCATGTCATACGGATGATCATCTTGCATTCCGAGTTATTCCTTACCTTATGTATCCTATGTCGGAATTTTATCATTCTGACTAAATCATTGTCTTGTTTACCTAGGATGGTCAACACGCGCGCCAACCCTGCTTCCCAAGAGCAGGCCGAAGGCAGTGAAGCCAGGAATGAAAATCTGCCTCATCCTCCTTCACTAGCCGAGGTGATGATGGAAGCTGAGAGAAACAAGCGGGAGACAAACCGTTTGTTGGAGCGTATTGAACAGAATACAGCACACCATCAGAGGGCTAACGTGGTGTCACTCAGTGATTTTATCAAATTACATCCACCCACGTTCCACCACTCCGTCGAGCCTCTCGACGCTGATGACTGGCTTCGCAGTATCTCTCACAAGCTGCGTTCCGCGCTGGTAGCGGAGGCTGACAAGGTCACCTTTGCCGCATATCATCTTGAATGCCCCGCCAGGCTATGGTGGGAGAATTATGGAGCTATGCGCCCAGCGGGCCATGTCACTACTTGGGCTGAGTTCAGCGAGGCTTTCCGTGAACATCACATTCCGGAGGGTCTCATGGACCGTAAACGTGAAGAATTTTGCAGTTTCACCCAAGGCCGACTTTCTGTGGATGCCTATAGCAGAGAGTTTGGTAATCTCGCCCGATATGAAACTGAGGAAGTGTCTACTGACGCCAAGAAGCAAGCAAGGTTCCGTAAGGGCCTTAGTCCTGAGCTTCGCCGCGACCTCCGTCTGCATGAGTGCACATCTTTTTCGAAACTTGTCAACAAAGCCATCAGTGCTGAAACTGGTCAGACTGACTATGACGCAACACGCAAGCATGGACGTGACATGGGTTCCTCATCCGGTGCTGGTCCTCAGAAGCGCCGCGTGTGGGTACCCAACACCGCCCTGCCACCCAGGTTCACACCGAGGCCATCTTTCCAGGCGCCTCGCCCTGTTCAACAGTCTGCACCGGCCAAGCCCTATGGGGGTCCATCTAACAATGCTCCTCCACGTACCAGTTCCGTGACTTGTTTCAAGTGTGGGGAATCTGGTCACTATATGCGTGAATGCCCCCAGACCAACCCCAATCAATCTGCTAAAGCTGTTGGCCGTGGCAAGCCGACAGGGAAAGTATTCCACGCTAAACCGGTCACCGCTTCACGTGGCCATGTCAACTGTATCTCTACCGAAGAAGCTCAAGAGGACCCCAACGTCGTTCTCGGTACGCTTCTTGTTAATTGCCACCCAGCATCTGTTCTTTTCGATACAGGAGCCTCTCATTCTTTTATATCTGAAAATTATGCTCGTTTGCATAACGTTGCATTCTGTGACTTGCCATCCTCTATGGTAATTCAAACTCCGGGATCCAAATGGCAAACTTCTAGAGTAAGCCATGGAAATGAAATCCAAGTCGATAGACTTGTTTTTCTCGCATCTTTGATAGCCCTTAAATCTTCAGATATTAATATCATTTTGGGTATGGACTGGATGTCAGCTCATCAAGCCAAAATTGATTGCTTCTCTAGGACTGTTCAACTCACCCATCCTTCGGGAAAGATAGTCAATGTCTTGACCCGAATAGCCAAGCGACAATTATATTCTCTTAACGCCAGCCCCTTGCCAGACCTTGAGGACGTGCCGGTAGTCTGTGACTTCCCGGATGTCTTTCCAGAGGAATTGCCAGGTGTTCCACCTGACAGGGATGTTGAGTTCGTAATCGACCTCATCCCCGGAACCGTTCCGATTGCTAGAAGACCCTATAAGATGGCACCACTAGAACTAGCCGAGCTTAAGAAACAACTCGATGAATCCTTGAAAAAGGGTTTCATCCGCCCTAGTTCATCTCCGTGGGCTTGCCCCGTCCTATTCGTCAAGAAGAAGGATGGTACGGACCGGATGGTTGTAGATTACCGACCTGTCAATTTGGTCACAATCAAGAACAAATATCCACTTCCCAGGATCAACGATCTGTATGATCAGCTCGCTGGATCCTCAGTCTTCTCCAAGATGGATTTGAGGTTGGGATACCATCAAATCAAAATCAGAAACGGGGACATTCCTAAAACGGCCTTTGTTACTCGTTATGGCCAATACGAGTACACCGTCATGTCCTTCGGATTAACCAACGCTCCAGCCACCTTTTCTCGGTTAATGAACTCAATCTTCATGGAGTATTTGGATAAATTCGTCGTAGTTTATCTCGATGATATACTCATCTACTCCAAGAACGAGGAAGAACATGCCGAACATCTAAGGCTAGTGTTGAAGAAACTTCGAGAGCATCGCCTTTATGCCAAATTTTCAAAATGTGAATTCTGGTTGTCAGAAGTGACCTATCTGGGTCATGTAATATCTGGTAAAGGTATTGCTGTTAACCCTGAGCGAGTTCAAGCCGTCCTTGATTGGACTCCACCCGAATCGGTCAAGCAAGTTCGGAGTTTTCTAGGCTTAGCGAGCTATTGCCGTCGCTTTGTCGAGAACTTCTCCAAAGTTGCTAAACCTCTAACCGAACTCCTCAAGAAAGATAAGAAGTTCGAATGGACTCCACAATGTGAGCACAGCTTTCAGGAACTGAAAAGACGCCTGACCTCTGCTCCTGTACTGGTACCGCCAGACTTCTCCAAAGACTTTGTTATCTACTGCGACGCCTCGCGACAAGGACTAGGTTGCATTCTCATGCAAGATCGACACGTAATTTCTTACGCTTCACGGCAATTGCACCCACATGAGGAGAATTATCCTACTCATGATCTAGAGCTTGCAGCCGTAGTCTATGCACTTAAGACCTGGCGACATTACCTCCTCAGTAATCGTTGCGAAATATTCACTGATCACCAAAGTCTGAAGTACATCTTCACCCAACCGGATTTGAATCTCAGGCAGAGACGTTGGGTTGAGTTGATCACAGACTTCGACCTAGGAATAACCTATACCCCAGGGAAAGCCAACGTCATGGCTGATGCGCTAAGTCGTAAATCTTATTGTAACAACCTGATGTTACAACAAAGTCAACCGCTTCTCCATGAGGAATTTCGGAAGCTTAACCTTCACATTGTACCTCAAGGTTTTCTCTCCACCTTGGTGGCAAAACCTACCCTTACGGATCAAATTATCAAAGCACAGAAGGTAGATCCGGGAATCTCCCGCATCAAGAGAAACATTCAGAAAGGAATTGCGAATTGTTTCTCCGTTAATGATCAAGGAGTCGTATACTTCGGGGATCGACTAGTGGTTCCCAAGGTGCGCAACCTAAGGCGATTAATCCTTAAGGAAGCTCATGAATCTCCTCTCACCATTCATCCCGGTAGTACTAAGATGTATCAGGACCTACGCCAGAGGTTCTGGTGGACTAGGATGAAGAGAGAAATCGCTCAGTATATTGCTAATTGCGACGTCTGTCGTCGTGTAAAAGCAGAGCATCAACGGCCTGCTGGCACCCTTCAACCCTTAGCTATTCCTGAATGGAAATGGGATAAAATTAGTATGGATTTCATTACCGGTTTTCCCAGGACCAAGAGAGGGAATAATGCTATCTTCGTCGTGGTCGATCGTCTTTCCAAAGTAGCTCATTTCTTACCTGTTCGTGAGAGTATAACCGCTAGTCAGCTGGCAGACTTATACATCTCCCGAATAGTGTCCCTCCATGGTGTTCCTTTGGAAATCAATTCGGATCGAGGAAGTCTCTTCACCTCTCGATTTTGGGAAAGTTTCCAAAATGCTATGGGAACCCGTCTCTCCTTTAGCACCGCTTTCCACCCTCAGTCAAGTGGTCAAGTGGAACGCGTCAACCAAATTCTAGAAGACATGCTTCGAGCCTCCGTTATCTCTTTCGGAATGGACTGGGAGAAGTGCCTTCCATTTGCCGAATTCGCTTACAACAACAGCTATCAATCTAGCTTGGGTAAAGCCCCTTTTGAAGTTCTCTATGGACGACGATGTCGAACACCCCTTAACTGGTCAGAGACCGGGGAAAGACAATTCTTTGGCCCGGACATGATTCAGGAAGCGGAAGATCAAGTTCGTATCGTTCGTGAAAAGTTGAAAGCAGCCCAATCCCGTCAAAAGAGTCAATATGACCGAAAACATAAGGCTATGACTTTCGAGGTTGACGAGAAGGCTTACCTTCGGGTCACCCCTCTGAAGGGAACCCATCGTTTCGGTATCAAAGGCAAATTGGCTCCTCGTTACATTGGACCTTTTCGCATTCTTGCCAAACCAGGAGAAGTTGCCTACCAGTTGGAACTACCTCCGCATCTCTCCAGAGTTCACGATGTCTTCCACGTTTATCAACTCAGGCGTTGCTTCTCGGATCCTATCCGTGAAGTGGACCACGAAATGCTTGATCTCCAAGATGATCTTACATATCGAGAGTACCCCATTCGTATCCTCGATCAGGCCGAGCGTACCACCCGACGTCATAACATCAAGTTTCTCAAAGTTCAATGGTCGCACCATTCTGAAGATGAAGCAACTTGGGAAAGGGAGGATCGTCTTCGACTCGAGTATCCCGCCTTCTTCTCGGAGGAACCCAAATCTCGGGACGAGATTCTTTTGAGTGGGGGTGAGTTGTCACACCCTAGCTAGTCATGCATTAGAGTGTTGCATCATGTTTACTCATTCATCAGAAACTTGAAATGGGGATGACAGAACCCCCAGTCCCCTCTGAAACTAACTAGGGTTTACTAAAATAATTTTCAATGAACCTGAAATGCCCTTCTAAAATGCCCATCATTTTTGTCTTGGTTCAGAACCTCTGCCAAAAGTGGTGCACATTTTCCTAGGCCATCCTAGGGTTTTTGAATTAAATCATAAATACTTGATTTTGGGCATTTAAAATAATATAAAATATTTAAATGCTCAAATATCTCCAAACTAAAATGTTTCATGTTGGAAATAATCCAACTATGGACCAGGAATAGTTTGGTGATCTTTAAAGTTGCCTAGGTATTTTATTTATTTCAACAAAGTTGCAGATATATTAAATAAAAACAGAAAACAGAAAAGAAAGGGGAAGACTTACCTGTGCGGCCCAGCCAGCTGGCCGGCCCAGCCAGCAACCGACCCAGCCCAGCACTGTAGCTCCCCGTCGTCTTCCTCCCCTCGCCCCGAAGCTGCTGCATGCTCGCGCGCGCACGGCCGCGCGGCCACCTCCTGCTTGCCGACGCCCTCCTGGCCGCGTGGACGACGCCCGCAGCCCGTCCCGATCCCCCTGCTCTCTCTCACTCTCCCCGGCTCTCTCCTTCCTCTCCCTCGCTCTCTCTCTCACACGGCCGAACACCACCGTCGCCACCGTTCGCCGTAGCAGTCGTCTCCGACCACCCCTCGCTCCCCCGACTAGCTCAGAAGCTCCGCCACAACTCCCTCTTCCTCCCCACCGCTCCACAGCTCCCCGGAAGCCCTGCATCGCCGCCACGTCGCCGTTCCCCTCTTCGGACTCCGACCACCGTCGCCGTCAAATTCGTCGTCTCCGGCGCGTCCCCGAGCCCGCTTCGACGCCCACTGCAACCGCGGTGAGCCCCCGGAGCGTTTCCCCCTTCTTCCCTGGTCTCTCCCGACCTCTAGGCCCTAGCTCCACCTCGACCGAGAGCTCCACGCCGCCGGCGATGTCGCCGTCGTGGCCACGGTCGCCGTAGCACCCAACCGAGCACACCATCGTGCTCCACACATCACCAGGAGCACGTAGAACGCACCAACGCCTCCCCAAACCCCCTGCAACACTGATCCCGACCGCACCCGAACTCCGGCCGCCGCAGCCGAGCTCGCCGCCGTCAACTTCGGCCACCCCGAGCCCAACCACCACCACCAATAGACGCGGCTCAACCTCAGCAACACGTAGATGCCTTCCGCCGTCCATTTGGTCGCCGGAATGGCAAAAAGCACTCTCGCCGCCGTCTCGGATCTCGCCGGCGTCATGTCGCCGGTGGGGTTTGACTTGACCGACCTGGGGTTTGACCCCCCCAGGGTCACTGACGCGTGGGCCCTGTCGGCCAGATGGTTAGGTTAGCGCTAACTACTGTTAGTCAACCCCCCTGACACTGACAGTGGGCCCCAGCGCCACTAATTAGTAATTAGAATTAATTTAAATCTGTTTAACCCCCCCTGTCACTGACGTGTGGCCCCCACATGTCAGGTTTGACTTCAGCCAGCCGCAGTTGACCTACTGACGTCACACTGACGTCAGGCTGACGCAGTAATTGATTTTCTGGATTTAAATTAAATCAGGAAATTCCAGAATATTAATTAAACTTCAAAAATTCATAACTTTTATTCTGTAACTCCAAATTGGACAAATTATATATGAAAAATGATCAGAAAAATCCAATCTATCCATCTGTACCATTTCCATGCATGATCAAACAAGTTAAGTTGATGTTTTAATCAGAACAAGAAAAGGCACTTTAAAAGGCCATATTTGAATTTGAAATTTGAATCCTTGATTCAAATTTGTTCAAACCCTTCTGGTTTTAGTTGCATTAGCCCAACACACTCATATTGCCATGTTTCATGCATGCATCATATTGTTGCATATTGTTTGGTGATGTTTGTGTATCGATGTCCTTTGCGACAGGATCTGTCCCCGAGGAGTACCGTGATTACCCTAACGAAGAACCGTATCCGTGCAACGAACCATCAGGCAAGCAACCAACCATCTGATCATATCGATACAATCCCATGTTCTCGCTCCTGCTCTCTTTTACTGCATTAAGACAACGCGATTCAAACTGCTGTGTGTTACGGTAGTTGAACCCATTTCCTCTGCATGACCTGTCATTGCCACAGTAACTAGATGAAACCCACTAGCATGTGTAGGAGTTGATTGAGCCATATGTATGTGTTGTTCCTACCTTGCTAAGCCTGCTATGCTTAGAGTCGTGTCAGGTCTGGTTCATCTGGGTGATGGGCTAGAGTGAAATGATTATGTCGGTAATGAGAGTGGTGTGGTGAACATGATTTGGTAAAGGTATCGATGAGAGGCCATGTAGGAGTACATGGTGGGTTGTTTCATTGAAGCCGACCTTAAGCACTGAGATCTGTATGTGTGATTTAAGAATCAGCTACTACCATGCATTGGGCCCGAAACCAATGGACCCTCTCGACTTCTTATTCACCCTAGTTCTCCGTCCAGGAGTTGCAAGTAGTTTCTGGTGTTTGTAGCCTACTGGAGGCCGTGGACAGCGCTGACCGTAGGGGTGGGCTGTGATGCGGTAGGTACGTGGCACGGTGTACCGAATACCCGTTAGGTATCTCGGGAACCCTGTTCACATCATTCGGGGCCGTATGGGAAACCTCGGCCGGACTCCCTGCGGATGGAACCTGAATAGGCGATAAACCTGGACTGGAGGCTTAGGTGATTAGGTAGGTCGTGGCCGACACCCACGTTGGGCTTCCGCTTGAAGGTTGCCGAGTACATGTCGTGTAAACGACGATAAGTGGTGAGAGCGTGTATGAAGAAGTACACCCCTGCAGGGTTATCATGATCTATTCGAATAGCCGCGTCCGCGGTAAAGGACTACTTGGTTGCCTATACAGTTCATAGACAAGTAAATGGAAACTGATAAAAGCCTCAAGATAAGTGTGAGTGCTGAGGATGGCTCTTCCGTAGGAAGACGGAGGTGGATCCTCGGTAGTGTATTGAAGTGGTGAGTAGTGGACTCGTGTGCGCAAAACTATTTCAAGTTGGAGTATCGTAGGATAGTCTAGCCAAGAGTCAAAGCTGGCTTGCTACAATAACTCCACCGACCCTTCTTGATACTATGCATGTATGTAGGATCTGATGTAAGTCTTGCTGAGTACCTTTGTACTCATGTTGCTATAATCTACATTTTTACAGAAGACGCTGCAACCCCTTCTGATGGGTTCTATGTAGACGTTGACATCAACGAGTAGGCTAAAGACCCAGGTGGTGACCCTGAGCTTGTGATGGACCACGTAGTATAGTTAGGCTTCCAAGCCTCTTTTATTTTACTAGTTGTCTGTACCCAGACAAAGTACTTCCGCTGTTGGCTTGTATGACTGTATGACTTGTATGTTGGGTCGTGAGATCCGTACCTTTGTGTATGATATGTATGGCTCCCTGAGCCTTAAATAAAGTATTTGTGTCATAGAGTCATGTTGTGATGCTTCATTGTATTTGCACATATCGAGCATATTGTGTGTATGATTGAAATGCTTGGTATGTGTGGGATCTGACTATCTAGTTGTTTATCTTTAGTAGCCTCTCTTATCGGGAAATGTCTCCTAGTGTTACCGCTGAGCCATGGTAGCTTGCTACTGCTCTGGAACACCTAGGCTGGCCGGCATGTGTCCTTCTTCGTTCCTGTGTCTGTCCCTTCGGGGAAATGTCACGCTTTGAGTACCGGAGTCCTGTTAGCCCGCTGCAGCCCGGTTTACCGGAGTCCTGCTAGCCCAGTGCTACAGCCCGGACCCACTTGCTGATGACCGACACGTTCGAAGCTGGGTCATGGATGCCTGTCCCTATAAGTCTGTGCCACTTTGGGTTTACAACTAGTCATGTCAGCCTGGGCTCTTTATCATATGGATGCTAGCGACACTATCATATACGTGAGCCAAAAGGCGCAAACGGTCCCGGGCAAAGGTAAGGCGACACCCGTGGGAATACCGTGCGTGAGGCCGCAAAGTGATATGAAGTGTTACCGGCTAGATCGATGTGACATCGAGTCGGGGTCCTGACACCTCATCGCCGCCCCTGTCGCCGCCCCGTCCCCGTCGTCGCCGCCCCGTCGTCCCCATCCCCGTCGTCACCGCCGCGCCGTCCCGGC
>NC_057809.1:228058429-228064651 GCF_018294505.1 Triticum aestivum | reverse complement strand
CTCGCCTCGCCGGTGAGCACACACACACACATACATTTTTTTAGTTTTTTAGTTATAGAAATAGTTATAAAAATGTTAGAAATTTTTCTTTTTTTAGTTATAGAAATAGTTAGTTATATAGCATTGTTAGAAATGTTATAGAAATGCTAGAATTGTTAGAAATTTTTTTGTTTTTTAGTTATAGAAATAGTTATAAAAAGTTAGAAATTTTTCTTTTTTTTAGTTATAGAAATATTAGAAATGTTATACAAATGTTAGTTATATATATATAGAAATGTTATAATTTTTTTCTTCTGTTTTTTAGTTATAGAAATATTAGAAATGTTATAGAAATGTTAGTTATATAGCATTGTTAGAAATGTTATAGGAATGTTAGTTATATAGAAATGTTAGAAATTTTAGTTATCAAAATCCAATCATTAAAAAATGTTACTTTTTGCGGGAATATAGCTAGTATTTGTTCTCGACGATGCCCGGCCCGCATCCTCGCCGTCGACCCGTCCGCGACGACGTTTGGCTGACCCATGTCCGGGACTGGGCTCTGCCGGGCTGGCACTGGGAGGTGCTGCCTGGAGGGGCGTGCCGCTTGATGAGGAACCCGGCCCCGGGTCCCATCGTCGACCCTGATCTCGTTTGGTGGCGTTCGCGTGGGCCAGTTTCGGTGCGGAGGGAGCCGGCCCCGCCGGAGGTGGTACGTCGCCGTGTCAGGGAGGAGGACGAGCACGTCCATCGCTACATGGTTGCGTTAGAGGGTGGCAGGTTCTCCAATACCTGACAGTTTCTTCAGGGATCTCACTTCAGCTATGATACTGTGAGGGTTCCTTCTCTTTGGGTGTCCACCGCCTGCGCCGCATGAACCGCGAGTGTCCTAGATTCTTCTGTAGTATTCGATCTTTATTAGCCACCTAGCCAGTGATGTATTCGATATATAATATTCGAGACGATGTATTCGAGATTATATATTATTCGAGACGATGTATTCGAGATTATATCTATTATTCGAGATGATGTATTTGAGATTATATCTATTATTCGAGACGATGTATTCGAGATTATATCTATTATTCGAGACGATGTATTCAAGATTATATCTATTATTCGAGACGATGTATTCGAGATTATATTCGATGATGCTTATTATGTACTATGATTGATTCAGTTTTTCCTTATTAATTGATTGCATCCATGCATTGTAATTTGAATATATTTCCTTTGGATTAGTTAAACAAAACCTATGGCGGACAATACCGGCACAGAGGGAGAAGAGGCCCTGTTCAATATCATACGCAATCCTCGCGGGCCAGATGATGATCAGAATGAAGAAGATTATGACGGCTCCGAATATCTAAACAACACCAGGGAGGGTGATATGATATTCGATCGCGACGACTGAATTGATGAAGTCATGAACTATGAACATGACGAAGAAAATGTTGATCTTGAAACAACAAAGACCGGCGAGGTATATATATTTATATAAGCAGGTATCTGGTGACCATCACATGTTTTAAATGACTTGAAGATATATTAACGAATCGATCTTTCTTCTTTTAGCCATCCGGATCGAGCAAATCTTCAGGCAACAGGACAAAACGAGGCCCGAACAAAAAGTTGAAGGAGGGCATAAAGTACAATATCGAGGCAATCAGACCTAATGGCGAACCATTAGCACCTAAGAAGATTGCGAACAAGTTCATTCGTCAATGCAGAGTTCTTGTGAAGGACCAACTCCCGATCTCCCTTCAAGAATGGAGAGAGCCAGCAAAGCCACATCTAGGAATTACTTTTGTCGACGACAGACAAAAACATTTGCTTTGCGAAACGCTCATGGAACATTTCACCCTACCAGATCATTTCACAGATGCAGATGTGGAGAAAGTCAAGGACGCTGCTCTTAGGAAGATGGCGGTTGCATTCAAGAACCACAAGATTCGTGAATGGGCCAAGTACGTCAAGGGAGGAAGGAAGACTCCAGTATTCGAGGGAACACTAGAGAAGCAAAGTGCTCATTGGGACGATTTCGTGAAATTCAAGGATTCGGAATTATCTAAGGAACGATCCAGAATAAACAAGGCCAATGCTGCAAAAAAGGATAAGTTCCATAAGGTGGGGCCAGGTGGCTATGCGGTGGGAATGCCTAAGTGGGATAAGTCTGAGAAAGAGATGCTGGATGAAGGTGTCACTCCAGAAATATTGAGCTGGCCCCCCAGGTGCAGGACTTGGTTCTATGTGCATGGGGGGCACTACTAGGGAAAAGCCTACCAGCAGCGAGGGTTTCGGGCCTCTCAGTAGCGCGGGCACCGGCGCTACTAATAAGGCGCTATAGCTAACGTATAGCAGTAGCGCCGGTTGTCCCACGCTACTGCTATACATGAATAGCTGTAGCGCTCTTTGGGAAAGGGCGCTACTGATATTATCTGCAGCGCTGTTTGCTGGGATGCGCTACTGACAATGCGGCGCTACTGCTAAATTTCCCCCCTCGCTACTACTAGTTTATTTATTAGTTTTTTTCCTGCATATTTGTTTTGTATTTGTTTTGTATTTGAATAGGCTTTATACAATAATCTTTAGCATATCATACACATACAAATGTAATCATAGCATATACATACAATTAGTCTCATCAAATCATGTCATCATCATAATCATCATCCAACACAAAGTGGTCTCTCGTCATCATCTCGAAAATAGCGATACAAGTCTCGAATGATATGCAAATACATCGTGATCCATCTAAACAATGATATACGCGAGAAGAGCTATCACTTTGAGAACATGAGTTCATATCCCTCTTTCGCATTAGCGTGAACCTCTAAACTAACTACTGTCTGTCGCTCGGAAACCGGAAGGGCCTGACACTCCGGCCACTTGTCGTATATATACTCCTGGCATAGCACTTCTTCGCCATATATGATCTATGCACCTGCATCATCACATGAGTCGATGATATGCAACATATATAGTTGAGCAACAGAAAGAGACAGACTTGGCAAAAATAAAAACAACATATCATAAGCATAAATAACAAAGTTCATCGTACCCCAAAATGCCCTAACTAGAGTGATTTTCGCTAGTCGAGGAGGAGGACGGTTTAATTACATCACAAATAAAGTTTCACCGTGCATAACTCAAAGTTTTGTCATACAGAAAGTATGGACTAAACGGACACATTGTCATATATCGACAATCACTCCAACATGTCGTTCCATCCATCCAAGTCAGGGAGATAGTCCTCGAGCCTAGTGAAAGGCTTCAGGTCGAGACGCTGAGAGTCTATCCATGTTCGGATGTCTTCCCGCGACATTTGTCCTTCTCCGTAGAACATCCATGTTTTTCCGACGACCTCCATGATGATTTGGGAAAGTTCACGCTGGATGTTATAGAACTCAGCTCGAAGTCGATGATCCTCGATATCTCCTATGTCCTTTGCCCATTGCAGAATATGGGCATCGCCGGAAGAAGGTGCCATGCGAAGGTTCTGGTGATCCCGTCTGTACTCCAGCATGTGGTGTAGGACATAGAATCCATCATTAAGAGAATCGTCCGGTTGCTGGATGCAGCAGAAGTTGGTCTTATGGCCGAAGGCGACCCTGCCGCCCCTCATCTTCTTGTCCCTGACCTCTCCACCCAGTGATTGGTAGTGATACATAGCACTGTCGAGAACATCCTTGATGTGGGTGTAATCCTTTTTGTGAATGTTCTTCGACGTGTCCAAGTAAAGAGCATGGGAGAATTAGGGGTAGAGGATGATGAGGATGGCGCGCCCGCCGCTGCGCAAAATAAGTCCTCAAATTAATTAGCCTCCACCGTGCAAATGAATGATTGAAATCGAAGGAAGGATAGCAGCACGGATGACTTACACGGGATGATAAGGCATGAGAATCGCCCCCTTGTCCTTATTGGTGAGCATGAAACTGACGATGTAATCCCTCGCGTATTCACGGTGATTTGCGCAGACTCCCAAGAAGACCTCATGCATGTAGTACGGGTCAGCAACACAGATATGAGATATCTGCTCAACCCCGATGATGTAGTTCATGTGCAAGGCATAAAGGCGGACAAACGTAAAATCCAGCTTCTTCACATGAAACATGTCGAATATGTAATCGAATCGGAGGAAGAACTTATCCGCGGGGAAGCTGTCGACGTACGACATTTGCCGCGGAACGCTAGTCGAGCTGCTCCCCGCCAAGAAGTCAGCAAGGGGAAAGTCCGCTGCATCTTTTTTTGGATTTTGCCTGGTCCAATTGAAAATGGCCGGAACCAAGGTAGTAGAAATATCTAAAGCCACCTGTTTTGCGGCAGCTGCCACTGTTGCGACTGTCTCAGTTGATTTCTTCTCAACCGCAATCTCAACCCTCTTGTCAATGTTTTCTTCATTTAACCTCCGTCTTTCCTTTCTCTCCTCCGTGGTCTCACGGTAGTACTTCTTCCACGTGGCGCCGTCTCCGACACCGTGCACGCATCCATACGATAGTCTAGTATCCACCGGTTGTTGTTTCAATATGTTCAACGCCCGGTTGAATGGAGTGTCCCACTTGGGCCTCGCCAATGCCTCAGACGGCGAGTCGCTTTCGGCCGCAATCCTATGCTGCTCTCTCTGCAAAAGGTACAACGATCGTTTACAAATATGACTAACGTGTGCAGTCGAATTGATCAGAAACTAAAATTACCAGCAGTCTCATGAACTCCGTAATGACCGGTGTTGTCTCGTAAACCTTTTTCACTGGGTCCCAACGGTGTCGGGCCCTAAGGACATCACGCTCCTACGGGACGGTGAACTCCGCCAAGGGGTCTGGGATGCCCAGACTCGCGGCTTCCGCGTCCTCCTTGGCCCATTTGGACCTCTTTCCGTCGTAACCACGGCTTCCGAGGTGGTGGCTCCCAATGTTCCTCTCTTGAAGCCCCTTCATGTACTTAGACTTTTTTTTGGCATCTTCGGCCTCGCAAGCCTCCTTGAATATTTGAAACTGCTCTTCCGTGATTGTCGGATTATCCTTTACAATCTCGAAGTAGGGTTCCTTCTTGTCGATGATCCTTGCTTTCACTCGATTTTTCCAGGCGGCCAACGCGTCGCTAAACTTGGTCATGGCGTGTTTGTTTATCTTCTTCATTGTCGGGTCCTCATCTGGATCTTTATAATCCTTCTCATTCCGGCCCGGGAACAAGAATATCTAGTGAAACTTCTTTAGGAGGGAGCTCCTCATAATTTCTATCTTCTGTAGTTTCTCATCGTTGATGGTGGCGGTTGTCCGTACGATGGAGCCTATTAGATTGTCGTAGCATTGACGCGCTTCCTCGGGCGCCGTTGGCTCAAAATTGCTGTTGTCCACCTCCGTGACCACCACTCTAGTAGTCCTGAGTTTGTTAGGAACCCGTTGCCTCTTTGCTTTCGGTTCTACACCGGCTCCGCTCCCCGAGGCAGCGCCGGTCTCAGTCTCAGCGCCGGTCTCGATGCCGATCTGAGTCTGAGCGCCGATCTCAGTCTCAGCACCGGTCTGCGTGTCGGTTTCAGTCCCCGATGCCACCGGTGGGCCCAGCAATAACATCGGTTGATCATCAGTAAGGCTAAAAAATTCGCCTGCCGCCCGGTAGGCGTCGTCGCAATCACCAGAACCATGTCCTTCATCGTTGCTAGCCATGTTTCCTATGATTAAATCTAGTCAATTAATTCTAGACCTAATAAAATGAATAATGACATAAAAAGGCCTATTGTTTTGTAGGAATGTTGACTCCTTCCTGGTGCGGCAAATCACGGGCACTCGATATGTCCTAGTCTGTAGCACAAGTCATGCCGAAATTCACGGAAAATTTTGGCATGAGCTTTGCTAAAAAGTGGACAAATCGAGAACCTGAAATTTGCCGGAAAAGAAATGAATCAACATTTCGGCAAAACATAGGCCACTAAGCATCATTCCCTGCAAACAGTGTCCAAATATACACGAGCAACCACATGTGCAAACAGTGTAGAAGAAAATTCATTTAACTACTAATAGAACAAAATTCAGTTAACTTTAGTGCTCTATAATGATGAAAGGAAAAAAATTCAGTTAACTACTAATTTCATTCATTTAGGTTATTCATTTAGCATCACCTAATTAACCTACTGTACCAATACTACTAGCAGCACTACTAACCTAATTAACCTAGCAAAACTCTAGTGCCCTAACTGAAAAACATCTAATTAACATCTAATTTTTTCTCTAAAATATAGAGAGAGAT
>NC_057809.1:228054149-228057931 GCF_018294505.1 Triticum aestivum | reverse complement strand
GTGAGGCTGAGGGCGGCCTCGGGCGGCGGCGGTGAGGAGACGGCGGCGAGGGCGAGTGATGATTTGGGGAAGAATTGGTGGCCGGGGGGCGGGGTGGGGGGAAACCGCTGTTTAAGTGAAACGTAACAGTAGCGCGTTCCCGGAAACGCGCTATAGCTAAGTTAGCTATAGCGCGTTTACTGAAACCCGCTACTGCTATTCCTTTCTCCTTTTCCCTTTTTCTTTTATTTTTCTTTACATTTTATTTTTTCCCTTTCTCCTTTTTCTATTTCTTTCATTTTCATTTACTTTTCTACTTGTTTTTCACTTTATTTTAGTTCCGTTAGCAGCAGCGCTTTACATGTAAGCACGCTGCAGCTAAGGAGATTAGCAGTAGCGCTCGGCCATTATACGCGCTACTGCTAGGTTGGGCTATCCATGTGCGCCCAGTTCAAACGTAGCAGCAGCGCTTTTCGCTAGTACGCGCTACTGCTAAAGTCATAGCAGTAGCGCGGTTTATTTATGCGAGCTGCTACTAAGTAGCAGCAGCGCTTGATTTTGTACAGCGCTACTGGTAAAATTCTGTGTATAGGCTTTTCCCTAGTAGTGGGGAGTTGGACCTGAAGACAGGCAAAGTTTCGAAGAAGGCATGTCTGGACGGAGCCGAAGATAAGCTACTTGTTGCAATAGAAGAGGCTCGATCAGGGTTGTTCGAGCCCAACAGAGAGAACGACGAGCTTACGCGTGCCCTGGGAAATCCTGAACACCCGGGAAGAACACTAGGCGTGGGCGATATTCCGTGGTATGAGGGGTTTTCGGACTAGAACGCCGACTACAGAACCCGTGCAAGAAAGAAGATTGCGAAGGAGAAGAAGAGGAAGATGGAGGAGGAGCAGAGGAAGCTAGACTATGAACGCCTTCAAGGCCTAGAATCAGCGCACGCGGACTTGGCAGTCAAATTCCAGCGGCAGCAGGAGCAGATCGACTCACTTAGCCAGCAAAGGGGGTCTCAGCAGCTAGCGGATGATCCACCAATGGATAGCACCGTCCCATCCATGCCGAGAAGCAGCGTGAGTTCCGCCCCGGACGACACATTGCTGGATAGCTACCCAGTGGATGACATCATGGAGAACACTAACTGCGAGCTACACTTCAAAATGAAGAACATATCCATGAAGGTGGCGGACGCCCTTGCTTTTACAAATCCCCCCGAGGCAACCTTCCATTGCAACCCGATTCCAGCGGGCTATGCTCGTGTCTTGGTTGATGAGGTGGTGGACCAATATTCGGGGCTAGCGCTTGACATTCCTGGAGGTGACAATGAGCACACACTAGGAGAGGCCAACCATCGTATCATCCTATGGAGAAAGGATTGCATCATCTTTCGAAGGCCACCGACACCGCGTCATCCGACTCCTCATTGCAGTCCGCCACCGAGTCAGCAGACTCCCGCTCCTCCAAGTCCACCAACGCGTCAGGCCACTCCTCCTCCAAGTCCGGGACAGCTTCAGGCCACTCCTCCTCCTCCAACTCGGCCACGTCAGCCGTCTTCGCCGCCTCAGCAATCACGGAAGAAAGCCGCCTCAGCTATGGTGCGTAGCGGTACAAGTCGAGGTAGTACTGGAGGTACAGGCGGAGGCAAGCAATTTCAATATGGTCCAAGCCTCGCGCCTCTTCCGCAGAGGCCTTACGACAAGTCCGAGGAGGAAAACATAGCCATATCGAAGGCCGAGGTGGAAGCCCATTTTGCACCAAAACCGCCACCGCCGCCAAGGGAGAAAGTGCCTGTGGAAAAGATTGACCACTTCATTCGTATGGCTAGACCACCAGCTCCCAAGCCTGTTGACACAGACTATGAGCGCCACATCAAGAAATTAAATCGAGCACGTCTACAGAAAGAGGCGAGCTCGAGCTCGAGCAAATCAGCTGGCAAAAGGAGCGATAAAACTGTTCCCCAGCTGGGAGAACAGGCGGCGCAATCAATCCCCCCGCTTGTTGTGCCAACAACACATGAGAGTAGGTGCGCCCAATATTATTGTGGGCAAACCATTAACATTCCCGAGGTGGGCGATGTGGTAATAACCGAGGATCATATTGCGCAGGCTGAATCGATCGGGATCACTGTTGGACAACTCCTCGATATCGAGCCCATGTCTCCGACTAGAGAGGAGGAAATAAAACGGAAATATGCCCGGGGCCAACCTTTGCTCGAGCCAGAGGAGGTCAATAAGCTCCCAACGAGAATGTATGAATTGCATCAATGGTACATGGACATTACCAAGATTTCCAATCGAGAGTCCCTCATGGTGAATGTCAACAAGGAGCATTACTACCATGAGAAAGTTGTGACCGTTGAGTATTCAGAACTATTTCAGCTATACAATAAAGACGCACTCGACAAATCTATCGTCAGTTGCTATTGTTTGTAAGTGATTTCTTTCTGTAATTTAAGTCTCAAGCTAGCTGTACTGATCATTTTGATCAATCATTACCTGTAATTATCCTCACTATATTCTTTTCTGTGGTATTATGCAGGATGAAGATTTATGAAATGAAAAAAGGTGGACGCTATGGCATTGGATTCGTTGACCCAAATACCATTAATGAATACACATGGAAAATAGATCCATATCACGAAAAAAGTGTAGAGGAAAGCATGCTACAGTTCTTCAAGGAACTCAAATACAATGAAGATATACTACTTCCTTACAACTTCCAGTGAGTCACACTGTCTTGTACTACAAATTCTGTTTTTCCCTACTAGCTATAGCTACATGTTTTTGCTTACATATGACCGCTTAATTAAGACATGCAAACGTGTGTGCATGCAGATTTCACTGGATCTTGTTAATCATTAAAGTTGATGAAGGAACAGTTGAAGTACTAGATTCACTACTTAAGAAAGCAAGTGACTACACCATCGTGAAGGGGATAGTCAACAGGTAATTTCAATCATTATTAACTATATCTCGGCCTATTTAATTAGTTCGTCATTTCTTGATAACAACTATTTAATAACCCATTTATTCATTTTTTTTGTCGGCAGGCAGGGCTTGGGCAAAGTTCATCAGGGCCACTCCAGGCCCATGGAAACAAAATCTGAAATGGTATCGACCCAAGGTAAGTAATTAAGTAGTACTAGCTAGCTGCCATCTCTTTAATTATCATGCTTGATTAATTATTATTTGATCAAATTCCATTCTCGTAAAGGCCCTGAAGCAGGCGCCGGGGAATGATCTATGTGCATACTACGTTTGCCAGAACATTCGCATGATGGCGTCCGAAAGGAGCAAATCTCAAAGACAGGAGTGGGTACGATATCGATTGTCAGAACACTATTCACAATTTTTACACCATTATCGATATCTAGTCACACAACTAATACACATGCATATTGATCTCCTTCTTAACAGTTCAAAGAGGTGCGGGACAAGCTCCTGGCACAGGACCGCATAGAAGCAATTCAAGAGGAAATAGCGGGATTTTTGCTCGACCAGGTCATAGATCCCAAAGGAGAATACTATTACCCGCTACCGCCCCCATGAACCACTTCCAATTGTTATCGTGCTCCAAAGGCACCAATTAGCTAGGCTAATGCCACTGGCTCCGAAGGCACCAATTAGGAGAAATTGTATATATATATACATGTGTGTATATATGTGTGAATTAATTAATGGTGGTTGTGAGACATTCGATGATATATATATATATATATATATATATATATATATTATGATCGGTTCTACTAGAAATTCTATTTATATATATGCATAACGTGTACAATATGTAGTATCGTAAAATAT
>NC_057809.1:228053456-228053964 GCF_018294505.1 Triticum aestivum | reverse complement strand
TTTAATACCGGTTGGTGACACCAACCAGTACTAAAGGGCTCCCTGCCCCCGAAGCTGGCTCGTGCCACGTGGTTGCCCTTTAGCACCGGTTCGTGTTGAACCGGTACTAAAGGGGGGGCCTTTAGTGCCTACATTTTAGCGCCGGTTACCAAACCGGCACTAAAGGGCCTTACGAACCGGTGCTATTGCCCGGTTCTGCACTAGTGCCAGGAAGTAGTGAAGAAACAAAAATCTCAAGCGAATGAAGAAACTGGTGGAGGTAACTAGAGTATAAAAGAAAATAAGGGTTCAGCCAGGTTCCCCGGGGAAGTCTACCGGGCAGGGGCCTCCATTTCCCCGGCAGGAGTTGTTGCCGGGTCACGAGCCTCATCCTCTGTCGGGGTGGGCTCGGCAGCCTTGTGCACCATCTCTGTCGCGGAGAATTCCATGACGACCTCTTCAGCTTGAGCAGCAGAGGAGGCATGCCCCTCCGGGTGGGGCTCGCCCTGCGTACACTCACCACCTCCTC
>NC_057809.1:227714612-227744800 GCF_018294505.1 Triticum aestivum | reverse complement strand
AGGATATCCGCCGCCTGATTGTTTTCCCGAGCCACATGGTGAAATTTGAGCCCCTCAAACCGAGCTGACATCTTTAGGAAGGCGTTTCAATAGGCTGCCATCTTTGGATCCTTGGCATCGAAGTCTCCATTTATTTGGGATATTGCGAGGTTTGAATCCCCACGCACCTCCAGGTGTTGAATGCCCATGGAGACTGCCATCCGAAGACCATGCAACAGAGCTTCATATTCCTGCATTGTTGGAGTCTGTATACAGTATCTGCAGTACGTACTGAACGGTATCTCTGGTGGGGGACGTCAGGACGACGCCAGCCCCTAGACCAGCCAACATTTTAGAGCCGTCGAAGTGCATGATCCAATTGGAGTATGCGCCGTACTCTTTAGGGAGTTCGGCTTCCGTCCATTCGGCGACAAAGTCGGCCAATACTTGCGATTTAATGGCTCGCCGGGGTTTGTATGTTATGTCAAACGGGAGGAGATCAATGTCCCATTTGGCAATCCGGCCCGTAGCATCGCGGTTGTTTATAATATCATTAAGTGGCACTTCCGAGGCTACTGTAATCAAACACTCTTGGAAGTAGTGTCCCAGCTTCCGTGATGCCATGAATACTGCATAGGCTATCTTTTGGTAATGTGGGTACCATGATTTGCATGGAGTGAGGACGGTGGATACATAGTATACCGGCTTTTGAAGAGGGAATTTATGTCCGTCCGCTTCTCGTTCGACGATGAGCACTGTGCTTACAACCTGATGAGTTGCTGCAATGTATAATAGCATTGGTTGGCAAATGTTTGGTGAGGCCAGGATTGGGTTGGTTGCCAATATGGCTTTTATCTCTTCCAATCCGGCTGTGGCAGCGTCCGTCCACTCAAAGTGTTCGGTGCGCCGAAGGAGGCGATAAAGGGGTAATGCCTTTTCTCCTAAGCGGGATATAAAGCGGCTTAGAGCCGCCACACATCCGGTTAATTTCTGGATTTGTTTGAGGTCCGTTGGGATAGCCAACTGTGACAGAGCTCGGATTTTGGCCAGATTAGCTTCAATTCCTCTACTGTTGACAATGAAGCCCAGGAGCTTTCCGGCTGGTACGCCGAAAACGCATTTTTCCGGATTGAGCTTGATGTCGTATGTTCGGAGGTTGTCGAATGTGAGCCTCAAGTCATCTATTAGAGAGTCGACGTGTTTGGTTTTAATGACCACATCATCTACGTATGCCTCTACTGTTTTGCCGATTTGTTTCTCCAGACATGTCTGGATCATGCGTTGATATGTTGTGCCGGCGTTTTTGAGCCCAAAAGGCATTGTGTTGAAACAGAAGGGGTCGTATGGTGTGATAAATGTCGTTGTGGCTTGGTCGGACTCCGCCATCTTGATTTGGTGGTAGCCGGAGTATGCATCGAGGAAACACAATGACTCGTGTCCTGCGGTAGCATCGCTAATTTGATAAATGTGGGGGAGGGGGAAGGGATCCTTTGGGCCAGCCTTGTTGAGGTCCTTGAAATCGACGCATAGGCGCCAGGATTTGTCCTTCTTTGGTACCATCACCAGGTTTGCTAGCCAGTCCGGGTGTTTTATTTCTCTAATGAATCCGGCCTCCAATAACTTGGCTAGTTCCTCTCCCATAGCCTGTCTCTTAGGTTCAGAGAAACGCCAAAGAGCTTGCTTGACCGGCTTGAATACCTTTATGGTATTGAGGCTATGCTCGGCCAGCCTGCGTGGGATTCCTGGCATGTCTGAGGGGTGCCAGGCGAATATGTCCCAATTCTCGCACAGGAACTCTCGTAGTGTGGCGTCCATGGCGGGGTTTAACTCTGCCCTGATGGAGGCTGTTTTTGTAGGGTCCGTTGGGTGGACTTGGAATTTGACTATTTCGTCCGCTGGTTTAAAAGAGGTGGACTTGGATCTCTTGTCAAGTATTACGTCGTCCCTGTCCACTTTGGAGCATAGCGCAGTTAATTCCTCGGCCGAGAGGGCTTCGGATAATGCCTCGAGGGCCAATGCAGCTGTTTTGTTTTCGGCGCGGAGTGCTGTGTCCGGATCGCTAGCAAGAGTGATGATTCCGTTGGGCCCGGGCATTTTGAGCTTCATGTACCCATAATGGGGTATGGCTTGGAAGAACGTGAATGCCTCCCGTCCTAAAAGGGCGTGGTATCCACTGCTGAACGGGGCCACATGGAATGTAATTTCTTCGGACCTATAGTTCTCCGGCGTGCCGAATACCACATCTAGTGTGATTTTCCCAGCACAGCGTGCTTCCCTACTGGGGATGATTCCTCTGAAGGTTGTGCTGTTTGCTCAATGAGGTTCCAGTCTATTTCCATTTTTTGAAGAGTTCCCTCATAGATGAGGTTTAATCCACTGCCGCCGTCCATGAGTACTTTGGTGAGTCGAAAGTCGTCCACAATTGGACTGAGGACCAGTGCAGCTGGTGCTCGGGCAGTTCGGAATTTAGGTTCGTCACTGGCATTGAAGATAATAGCCGTGTCACTCCATGGATTCATTGCTGCCACATGGCAGATTTCGGCGAGGCTGCGGAGTGTTTGCTTGCGCCTATTATTTGATGCGAAGGTTTCGAAGACTGTTAATACCGTATTGTTATCCACGGGATGGTGCTCTATGGAATTTGGGATGAGAAGATCCTCACCACTTTTGGCCACCTGCCGGAGTATCCAACATGCTCTAAGGCTGTGCGTTGGTATGGTATCCGCTGTACTATGGATCTTGCAGGGTCCGTTGAGCCATCCCTCCAATACGGTTCCACGCCCTGTAGAGGGTTTTAGCTTCTTTGTAATTAACTCGGGTGTCTTATGATAGTGCACCCTTTTACTTCGGATTAGGTGTGTATTCAGAGCCGGATTATCCCAAAATTTCGTTTCGGTTTTCCAGGCACTTTCCATCGCACAGTACTTTCGTACTATGGACGCCAAGTCCGCGAAGCGTGATATGTCACGGTGACTTATGGTGTTAAGGATTCCCTTGTCCGTGCAGTTACTGCAGAAAAGTGAGACTGCGTCTTCCTCACGATAGTCCTTAACCTTGTTCATTACAAGGAGGAATCTGGCCCAATAATGATGTACTGTTTCATGGGGCTCTTGCCTGATGTGGGAAAGATCGTTTATGTCTGGGAGGGTGGGTGGAATTAAGTCTGAACCCCTGCCCAATCTGAGACCCACGGGCCAAGGTGTTTCCAATATTGGAATTTCGGGTTTCGGTATGTTGCCCGATAAGTCTGGCCCGCTGCCTGACGCTAGGTTCAGGGCTTGGGTGATGTCCTCCCGTAAACAGGTATCTGGCTCGAAGAGCTCAAGAATCCGGACATAGTTAGTCCTCAAGATAGAAGCGGAATTGCCGTATTGTTCCTCCACCACCGCAACATGGTGGGTGACCGGTGGAGAGTTAAAATCCCTTTGATCGGGTTTAAGCCCAATCCGATCATAGTCCGTAGTGACTCCCAAGGCGGAGATGCGATCCAAGAGATCGTTCAGGGAAGAGAACTCCATTGGATCCATCTGCTTGGCGAATTCTGAGCCGACATGGAGGTTGTTTTCGATGACCCGAGAAGTCATCTTCGGGGCAGCAGCTGAACGGGCGGTCATGATGAAACTGCCTAGCCGAAGGGTTTGGCCGATAGCCAGGGCTCCCCCGGCGGTGATGTTAATCTAAATGACGTGACAAGGCATCCTTCCTTATGGCGACGACACAGAGGAACTCTCAATGAAAGCACCAATGTTGGTGTCAAAACCGGCGGATCTCGGGTAGGGGGTCCCGAACTGTGCGTCTAAGGCGGATGGTAACAGGAGGCAGGGGACACGATGTTTTACCCAGGTTCGGGCCCTCTTGATTGAGGTAAAACCCTACGTCCTGCTTGATTATTCTTGATAATATGAGTAGTACAAGAGTTGATCTACCACGAGATCGGAGAGGCCTAACCCTAAAAGCTAGCCTATGGTATGATTGTCTGTTGTCCTATGGACTAAAACCCTCCGGTTTATATAGATAACGGAGGGGGATAGGGTTACACAAGGTCGGTTACAAAGGAGGAGATATACATATCCGTATTGCCTAGCTTGCCTTCCACGCCAAGTAGAGTCTCATCCGGACACGGGGCGAAGTCTTCAATCTTTTATCTTCGTAGTCCAACAGTCCGACCAAAGGATATAGTCCGGCTGTCCGGAGACCCCCTAATCCAGGACTCCCTCAGTCGCGCCCCCTCCCCTTGTCCAATTCGTATTGGGGCAAGGGGGGCACGCCCCACCTCCTGTGGTCTGCCTCCTCTCCTCCACTATGGCCCATTAGGCCCAATAACTTTTCCAGGGGGTTCCGGTAACCTCTCGGTACTCCGAAAAATCCCCGATCTTCTTCGGAACCATTCCGGTGTCCGTATATAACCTTCCAATATATCAATCTTTACCTCTCGACCATTTCGACACTCCTCGTCATGTCCATGATCTCATCTGGGACTCCGAATAAACTTCGGTCACCAAAACACATAACTCATAATACAAATCGTCATAGAACGTTAAGCGTGAGGACCCTACGGGTTCGAGAATTATGTATACATGACCGAGACACATCTCCGATCAATAACCAATAGCGGAACCTAGATGCTCATATTGGCTCCTACATATTATATGAAGATCTTTATCGGTCAAACTGCATAACAACATGCGTTATTCCCTTTGTCATCGGTATGTTACTTGCCCGAGATTCAATCATCGGTATCATCATACTTAGTTCAATCTCGTTACCGGAAAGTCTCTTTACTCGTTCCATAATGCATCATCCCATAACTAACTCATTAGTCACATTGCTTGCAAGGCTTATAGTGATGTGCATTACCGAGAGGGCCCAGAGATACCTCTCCGATACTCGGAGTGACAAATCCTAATCTCGATCTATGCCAACTGAACAAACACCTTTGGAGACACCTGTAGAGCATCTTTATAATCACCCAGTTACGTTGTGACGTTTGATACCACAAAAGGTGTTCCTCCGGTATTTGGGAGTTGCATAATCTCATAGTAAGAGGAATATGTATAAGTCACGAAGAAAGCAATAGGAATAAAACTAATCGACCATAATGCTAAGCTAACGGATGGGTCTTGTCCATCACATCATTCTCTAATGATGTGATCCCGTTCATCAAATGACAACTCATGTCTATGGTCAGGAAACTTAACCATCTTTGATTAAGGAGCTAGTCAAGTAGAGGCATACTAGGGACACTCTATTTGTCTATGTATTCACAAATGTACTAAGTTTCTGGTTAATATAATTCTAGCATGAATAATAAAAATTTATCATGATATAAGGAAATATAAATAACAACTTTATTATTGCCTCTAGAGCATATTTCCTTCATGTGAATACCCATTAATTATTTTCAAACTTGAGAAAATTAGTTGAAGTTGGACAAGAAGACAACATAAGACACGTCAAGTAAGTTATCATCGGTGCAAAAAGTAATAAAAATTGCTTCTAAATATGTTTGACCTTTTATTGTAAGGGAAATTGAGCATTGTACGAACTTGTGATGGCAAAGTAATAAAAGCGGCGGACTGCATAATAAAGTTGCTATCATAAGTGGCAATATAACTTGACGTTCCTTTGCATTAAGAGCTTGGGCATCCAAATAAAAAGTGCATGACAACCTCTGCTTCCCTCTGCGATGGGCCTTTCTTCTAGTTTTCAGTATTTACTTTTATGCAAAGAGTCAATAGTATGCATTCTCATTTCAACCTCAATTACTCTCTAGTTGGCAAGCAACATGTGGTGGGGAAAGATATAGGCACATATGACCAATCAAATATATTTGATCGTGATTTATTATTGTTGACAATTATCTCTATGATAAATGAGTTGGAAGACAAAATATTAAGCCCCTATCTTTCTCTGTGTTCGATGGATGCCATTTGTTCTAAGAATATGCTTGGAGTAGTAGAAATCATGGAAGACTATATGATGATTGAGTATGTGGAGCTCTTACTTAGACTCTGTTGAATAAATGGAATTGAAATTGTTTGGTGACTAAGAATATAGGTGGTTGAGTTTCAAGAGAATTCATTGTTTGAACCTTAACATGTGAATTGGTTAATTTAACATGAAAATTTTTATGAGAAAGAATTGTTGTTATGATGCTAGGAAAAGTGATTGAAATTATCATTGATCAAACTTATGCACTTTGCTAGCATTCACACTTCATAAATTATTTCTTTTATCATTTACCTACTAGCGGACGAGTAGGAATTATGCTTGGGGATGCTGATATGTCTCCAACGTATCTATAATTTATGAAGTATTCATGCTATTATATTATCATTCTTGGATGTTTTACAATCATTTTATAGCAAATTTATATCATTTTTTGGGACTAACCTATTGACATAGTGCCCAGTGCCAGCTGTTGTTCTTTTGCTTATTTTTTACATCGCAGAAAATCAATACCAAACGGAGTCCAAACGCAGTGAAACTTTTTGGAGATTTTTTGGACCAGAAGACATCCATGGGCCAAAGAAGTACTAGAGGGGTGCCCCGAGGGGGGCACAACGCACCTGGGGGCCCAGCGCGCCTTGGTGGGTTGTGCCCACCTCGGTGGCCTCCCGCACCGCCTCTTCGCCCTATAAATTCCCAAATATTCCAAAATCCTCGGGGGTAACCATAGATCAGAAGTTCCACCGCAAGCCTCTGTAGCCATAAAAAACCAATCTAGACCTCGTTCTGGCACTCCGCCGGAGGGGGAAATCATCACCGGTGGCCATCTTCATCATCTCGGCGGCCACTAGGATGAGGAGGGAGTAGTCCACCCTCGGGGCTGAGGTTTTGTACCAGTAGCTATGTGTTTAATCTCTCTCTCTCTCTCTCCTGTGTTCTTGAGATGTCACGATCTTGATGTATCACGGGCTTTGTTAATATAGTCGGATCATATGGTGTTTTCCCCTCTCTATCTTGTGATGGATTGAGTTTTCCCTTTGAGACTCCGTTTTATTGGATTGAATACTTTTATGGATTTGGGAACACTTGATGTATGCATGTCTTGCTATGAATACCCGTGGTGACAATGGAGTATCATATTGATTCACTTGATATGTGTTTTGGCACTCAACTCGCGGATTCCCGAGGTGACATTGGGGTAATCTATGCATAGGGGTTGATGCGCGTTCCCGTCTTTTGTTTCTCTGGTAGAAATCTTGGGGCACTCTTTGAGGTTCTTTGTGTTGGATTGAGTATTATGAATCCGAATTTGCTTTGGTGTTATTTTAGTATGAACTCTTGATAGATCAATCAGAAAGAATAACTTAGTGTTATTTTAGTACGAACTCTTGATAGATGGATCGAAAAGAATAACTTGGTGTTATTTTAGTATGAACTCTTGGATAGATTGATCGGAAAGAATAGCTACAAACAATTTCTTCTTATGTTCTCCGCTAGATAGGAACTTTGGAGTGATTCTTCATCGCATGTTGAGGGATGGTTATATGATCCAATTAGATTAGCATTGTTGAGAGATTACACTAGTGAAAGTACGGACCCTAGGCCTCATTTTCATGCATTGCAATACCGTTTGTGCTCCATTTTATCAATAGTTGCCTTGCTGTTTTTTATTGTTCTTATTACAAAAATCAATATCTACTATCCATATTACACTTGTATCACCATCTCTTCGCCGAACTAGTGCACCTATACAAATTACCATTGTATTTGGTGTGTTGGGGACACAAGAGACTTTTATTATTTGGTTTCAGGGTTGTTTGAGAGAGACTATCTTCATCCTACGCCTCCCATGGATTGATAAACCTTAGGTCATCCACTTGAGGGAAAATTTCTACTGTCCTACAAAACTTTGCGCTTGGAGGCCCAACACGTGTCTACAAGAATAAAGTTGCGTAATAGACATCAGATATATTTTTAGATCTGCCAGGAAAAATAGCACAAAACAAGAACAAAGGCTATTTCCACAATGCGGTGGTCAAAACATCTGAGAGTATATACGAAGAATATTTCTCTTGCGAAACAAGTATACAATAAGAAAACAGAGTTGGGAAGGCTCCCAAGGGGACCACTACCCACCAGGGCGCACCATGGTGGCCTTCTCGGGTGTTTCTTCTTTTTCTATTTTTTCTAATATTCGAAAACTGACAGAAAATATTTTTATGGATTTTTTGGAGTCGGTTTACTTACTGTATCACGTACCTCCTACTCCTTTTTAGGGTTCTGGAGTGTTCTGGAAGGTCTCATTTATGTATTCCTCCGATGTCACGGTTTGAATATGTTAGTTTCAACATTAATAGGCGTACTTGGGATACAATGCTTAATTGTTTGTCCATTGACCACCTTTGTATTAGTGCCTTCGGCATTATTAATCTTGATAGCTCTAGAACGATAAACTTCTTCAATGATATGTGGTCCTTCTCATTGAGTGAGAAGGTTTCCTGCAAAAAATCTAAAACAAGAATTGTACAATAGAACATATTCACCCACTTTAGATTCCTGTTTTTGGATTCTTTTGTCATGCCATGTTTTAACTTTTTCTTTAAATAATTTGGCATTTTCATAGACTTCGGTTCTCCATTCATCTAATGAGCTAATATCAAGTAACCTCTTTTCACCAGCAAGTTTGAAATCATAATTGAGTTCTTTAATTACCCAATATGCTTTATGTTCTAATTCAAGAGGCAAATGACACATTTTTCCATAAACCATTTTATATGGAGACATACCCATAGGATTTTTATAAGCAGTTCTATAAGCCCATAATGCATCATCAAGTTTCTTAGACAAAATATTTCGAGACCTATTGACAGTCTTTTGCCAAATTAACTTTATTTATCTATTACTCAACTCAACTTGACCACTAGATTGAGGGTGATAAGGGGATGCAATTCTATGATTGACATCATATTTAGCAAGCAATTTACGAAAAAGCACCATTAATAAAATGTGAACCACCATTATTCATTAAATATCTAGGGACTCCAAACTTTGGGAAAATAACTTCTTTAAGCATCTTAATGGAAGTGTTATGATCATCACTACTAGTTGGAATAGCTTCTACCCACTTAGTGACATAATCAACAACAACCAAAATATGTGTATACCCATTAGAGGAATGAAAAGGTCCGATATAATCAAATCCCCAAACATCAAATGGTTTAATAACAAGTGGATTCATAGGCATTTCCTGACGTCTACCAATATTTCCAATACCTTGACATTCATCACAAGATAAAACAAACTTACGAGCATCATTGAAAAGTGTAGGCCAATAAAAACCAGATTGTAATACCTTGTGTGCAGTTCTGTCTCCCGCATGGTGTCTGAGGGAGTCCTGGATTAGGGGGTCTCTGGACAGCCGGACTATATCCTTTGGCCGGACTGTTGGACAATGAAGATACAAGATTGAAGACTTTGTCTCGTGTCCGGATGGGCCTCTACTTGGCGTGGAAGGCAAGCTAGGCAGTACGGATATGGATATCTCCTCCTTTTGTAACCGACCTTGTGTAACCCTAACCTTCTCCAGTGTCTATATAAATTGGAGGGTTTTAGTCTGTAGGACAGAAGAACAACATACAATCATACCATAGGCTAGCTTCTAGGGTTTAGCCTCTCTGATCTCGTGGTAGATCTACTCTTGTACTACCCATATCATCAATATTAATCAAGCAGGACATAGGGTTTTACCTCCAACAAGAGGGCCCGAACCTGGGTAAAACATCGTGTTCCCTGCCTCCTGTTACCATCTGCCTTAGATGCACAGTTCGGGACCCCCTACCCGAGATCCGCCGGTTTTGACACCGACATTGGTGCTTTCATTGAGAGTTCCTCTGTGTCGTCGCCGTTAGGCTTGATGGCTCCTACTATCATCGATAGCGATGCAGTCCAGGGTGAGATTTCCTCCCCGGACAGATCTTTGTGTTCGGTGGCTTTGCACTACGGGCCAATTTGCTTGGCCATCTGGAGCAGATTGAAAGCTATGCCCCTGGCCACCAGGTCAGGTTTGGAAGCTTAAACTACACGGCCGATGTCCGTGGAGACTTGATCTTCGACGGATTCGAGCCTCTGCCTTGTGCGTCACGCGGTCACGATGAGTATGATTTAGCTCTACCATCAGACAGTGTTCAGGAGATCGCACCGGCAGCCGCTCCGACCCTCAATTCGGAGCCAGTTGCGCCGTTAGTGGACGGGTGGATGGACCCCGCCACGGAGGCCTTACCCTCAGCGGCGATCGAGCCGAACATCGATCTTACCTTTCACGAGAGCCATATTGTTAAACTGCCGGATCTTTCTCCGGCCATAGACTCCGAACCGCCTACACCCGATCCTATTGAATCCGATTGGGCGCCGATCATGGAGTTTACCTCCATGGATATTTTTCAGCACTCGCCCCTTGGCAACATACTGAACACATTAAGGTCCCTCTCCTTGCCAGGAGGATCCTGGCCGAACTATGTCTGGCAGGATTGGGATGCGGATGACGAAGAAATTCGCCGCCCACCCACCACCCACTTAGTAGCCACTGTCGATGACTTAACCGACATGCTCGACCTCGACTCCGAAGACATCAACAGTATGGACGACGATGCAGGAGACGAACAGGAACCACTGCCCATAGGGCACTGGACGCCCACTTCATCACATGACATATACATGGTGAACACACCAAAAGACGACGACGAGGAACGGAAGGACGCAACGAAGGGTTATCCCCTCGAGAAGCAGTCAAAGCGGCGGCGTAAGTGCCGCTCCAAATCCCACCTCGACAGAAACAATGATCATATAGACCCAGAGTTAGAGCAGGGTGAACCATCGCCGGATCACGGCAATACGGAGAATCAAACCGAACAACCTGACTTTGTAAAAGATAATAGTTCGGACGACCTCGCACCGCACAGACACCCGAAGCAATAGAATGCCCGTCAAAGGCTTGTTGCCACCGCGAGGAGTCTAAAAAAGCAGAAGCAAAGACTCAAGGCTGCACAAGACACACTCAGAATCAGATGGAGCAAAGTACTCAATGCAGCAGCGAAGTACGGGGGTAATCGCCCCGCCAAGAGCTACCCGAAGCGGAAGTTGCTACCCGAATTTGATGAGGAGGCCTTAGATCCCCCGCAACCAAAAATCAAAACAGCCACCTGGCCGGATAGACGTCCTCACGGCCAACATAGAGCGGCAAACAACGCCACACATAAGCCAATACGTGATCCACTTGAGGGCTCGCATCAAAAGGACGGCGCAACCAGATCCATCTATGGACCACACAAGCATGCTCCAGCATACGATGCAACACAACAAACATCCGAACAACGTGGTACACCCAGATACAGGGGTGCCACACACCCCCTATGTTTCACCGATGAGGTGCTGGACCATGAAATTTCCAGAGGGATTCAAACCCGTAAACATAGAGGCATACGACGGAACAACAGACCCTGGGGTCTGGATTGAGGACTACATCCTCCATATCCATATGGATCGAGGAGATGATCTCCATGCCATCAAGTACTTGTCGGATTTCAGGTTCCGGCAGACCCTTGAGGTTCGAACACTGGGGTGCGCACGGAGATTTCGCCTCCTACCTACCTGCACTCCTCCGCCTTACTAGGATCTAAACAAAGGAAAGAACAACACAAGAGACACAGGGTTTATACTGGTTCGGGCCACCGTTGTGGTGTAATACCCTACTCCAGTGTGTGGTGTGGTGGATTGCCTCTTGGGCTGATGATGATGAACAATACAAGGAAGAACAGCCTCGCGAGGGTCTGCTCTTGGCTGGGGCGATGAACTGCTGGGAGGAGCTCAGTCACCCCTCTCTCTCTCTACCCGACCTTCTCTATCTTTCCAACTCTCTGGCCAGCTCTTTCTTCCCCAGCCTCTAGCCTCTCTCTCTTTCTGTCTCTCCAACTCTCTCTTTTTCTGCCTGTGGGTGGCTGGTCCTATTTATAGAGGCCCTGGTCCTCTTCCCAAATATCAAGCGGGAAGGGAGCCAACAATGGCGGGCTAATTTGAAGGGGGACAACTAGTATCAAATATCCTGACAAAAGTAGTCATCGCCTGCTCTAAGCTCTGGTGATGATGCCGTCTTGGGCTCCACGGTGACCTCCATCTCATAGTCCTCCTGGTCTTGGTCTCGTTGCACCGAAATGGCAACCTTTGCCTGATGCCTCGGTACTCCGCGGCTGCGCTTGCCCCCTTTGCACCAAAGAGGAAGGGAGGATGCTGCGCGGGCTGGCACCCGCCTGGCGCCCCCGGTCGTCATGGATTGCATCACGGGCACCTCGTGAGGTACCCCGCCTTGATCTCTCTGCCTCCTCGTGAGCCAGCCTGACGAGGCCGCGCCTGAGGAAGCTTCGCGTCGTCCGCCCCGCGAGGCTTGGCCCCTCGCGAGGGTCTTGGGTTTGTGTTGGTGAGGATGGGCCGCGCTGGGCCCCCCTTTGAGCCACGCCGCAGGCTGCAGGCAGGCAAGTTTGGGGACCCCCGTTCCCAGAACGCCGACAGTAGCCCCCGGGCCCAAGGCGCGCCCGGACTTGGCCCTGCAGGGAGGCGGAAGGGCAAGAGCGAAGCGCCGCGGGCCCTAACAGCCTGCGGCCTTGGGCGCCACGTGGTGGTTGATTGGTCGTGGGCGCCTTAGCAACCGCGCGAGTTGATAAAGGAGCGGCATCCACCTAGGCTTTGCTTCTTGCTTTCCCCGGTTGCTACTCAGATCCCCTTTCTTGCGCCTCTCCTTCCTTCCTCCAAAATTTCCAGATCCACTCCGTCCGTGTGACCTAGGAAGCCATGGCGCCTCGTCAGCCCCCGGCCATAGCTTGGTACTCGTCTGCCCTGGATCTGCCGAACGTGTCGGAGGCGAGCCTCGCCCGGTTGCACCGGATGGCGACGACGCGGGGCGTCAATGGGGTGAAGGTGTTCAAAGCCGGCTCCGCCACCCCTAAGGGTCAAGGGAGCACCTTCTACCCGCTCTTTGTAAGTGCCATTGCTGCTGGCCTGGTGCCTCCCTTCTCCGAGTTCTTCTTTTCTATCCTCCGCCACTATAAGCTACAAGCCCTGCATCTCCACCCCAACTCCGTCCTTCTCCTAGCGATCTTCGTCTATTACTGCGAGGCTCACGTAGGGGTGCATCCTTCAGTGGCCTTGCTGCGCCACTACTTCTACCTCCGGACCTCTCGTGGTACTACTTCCGCGTGCGCGAGCTTCGTCGTGTACGGTGGCGCCATTGCCATTTCGAACCCCGGGAAAAGGATTGAGGGCTTCAGGAGCAAGTGGGTCTTGGTGGATGCTGGGCACATCCACCCTCGGCTGATCTTGCCTACGGAGCAGCCCACGAGCTCCAGCGATTGGGGTCGAGCGGAGCTCACGGACCCCCGCGCGAAGCTGATGTTGGAGAAGATGGACGCAGATCTAAGGCCGACCAACATGGCGGCGGCGAAGCTGACCGGCGCATCGCTGCTGAGGGAATTCCTGGAGCACCAGCTGGCTCCGCTTCGGCGGTACTCACTTCCGATGTGGAGGCCCCGTCCGAGCCCCGCGGCCTTAGCCGACAGAGATTTGGCTGCGGTCCTCCAATCTCTGGTCGGGGGCGATGTGGCGAGGTTGGCAGGCGCTCCTATGCCCTTGTTCCTCCGCGACGACTGGGAGCAGGTAGTGGAGTCCATGCCCATCTTTAACGGGGATGGGCCCGTGCCCGCGAAAACTCCCGAGGAACCGGTGGACGTGCCCTCCGACGACTCTAGTGAAGAGGAGGAAGGAGGGGAGCGGGGAAAAGGGCCTGACTCCGAGGCGACTGACGGAGAGTCAAGGGCCCCCCTCCCCCACCGCGGGTCCCGCGTTCTCCGCCTCTCTCCGAGCGATGGCGACGAGGATGACGACGAAGACGACGACGAGGACAACGACGAGTAGGACGGCGGGAGCTCACCCCCGATCCCTAAGAAGGACAGGACCGGGCTGATCTCCCGCGGGTCTGCCCCGGCCCCGGGGCGGACCGCAGATGCGCCTTCCGCCTCCAAGCTTCCCGAGGTTGACCCTTCCAGCCGGCTTTCAGGCTTCAAATTTGGCCGGAGGCCGCTTGAGCTCACTGGCGACGACCCGTAAGCGTTCGATTCTTGTCTTTATCTCTTGCTCTGCTTCTGAAGCTTGACATCCGCATCTCTTGGATAGGCTGGCGCCCGCCGCAAAGAAGCCAAAGGGGGCTCCCGAGGTTCCATCCGTGGAAATGCTTCTGCCCGTGAAGGAGGGTGACCGCGACGCACAAGATTCTCCTGCCCGGTCGTCCTCGCGAGGCCTGGCTGAGCCGGCTGGGGTGAGCTCAGCCCCCACGGCCCAAGTGGCTCCCGAGGTGCTCTTGCCTGCCACCGCCACTTCGGCTGTCGGGGCGCGGCAGACTCCGCCTCAGGATGCTGTGACCGCGCTGCCGCCTTCTCCTCCTACTCCACCGGCTGCTGTCTCTCCAACTCCTTTTGCCGTTCTAGATCATGCTGTTGCTGAGATGGACCAACTGCGTCAGGATCTTCTTGGCGCTGACCCCCACTTGGTGGCCGGGCGCTTGGAGCTGGCTTCAGGATGAGTTCGCTCCCACGCTTCGATTTGGGCGGCGCTGGTCCAGGCCTCGACGACATGTGACGAGGAGAAACAGGCCGTCCTTGAAGCGAAGGCTGCTCGTGATGCGGCCCTGGGGGAGGTGGTCGACGTCCGTGGCCGTTGCAAGGCGCTGGAGGGCGAACTGCAAGGTTTGCGGGACCAGCTCGCGAACGAGGTCCGCCTTTGCCAAGAGTAGGAAGAAAGCGTGAAGGCTCGCGAGGCGGCTCTCAAGGAGAGGGAGGTCAAGCTCAAGAAATGCCGCGACCGCCTAGGCGTGCTGGAGCAGGAGTTGGGGACGAGGAGGCCAAGCTGGACGACGAGGCCCTGGTTCTTGCCGAAGACCACGTGGCCTTCGCAGAGATGGAGGCGAGGGCTCGCTCCTCACTGAGGACGCTTTACGACAGCAGCCTGGAGAGCCCACTGGCTGGCGCCAGGGACGGCCCCGCCAAGCTGCTTCCCTTCCTGGTTCACGCCCTTGAAGATATCGCCCTTGGCCTTGGCCCCGCGGCCGAGGCGGAGGCGCGTGTCCTGTCTTCTGCAGCAATGACGCGGGTCCTCACCCACATCTACCTTCGCGATCCCGGTGTCGACCTCGACAGCCTGCTGGAGCCAGTGAGTGGCGAGTGTGCCACTGCCGCTACCGAGGCCGTGAAGGGTCGCGCAGAGGCCCTGTTGGGGAAGTTCCGGGCCATCAGCACCCAGCCGGAGCAAGGCGCTGCCGACCCCACCGCTCTGTGAGGCGTACCCAATCCGCGCTGCTCCGTCACCGATAAGTGACTCCGTCGCAGCTCCTGTCCTGCCTTTAATTCCTGCACATGTATCATGCCTCGGGGAGGCGTTTAAACTTGCGTTTGGCATCGAGATAACAGTGTGGACTGTAATATTTGCTTTTGAATTCCTTGAAATTTGTGCCTTTCCTTCCTACTTGCTTATGTTCTACGCCGGCAGAGCCCGGCCCCGCGCATGCCTCACCCAGCGTTGGTCCCGACCGGAAACCAGGACGGGGCCAAGGAGTGAGGGGCCACGTGACAAGTTAGGCTCCTGAGTCGCGATGCTCAGGAGTCCCCCTTGGTGCACAAACAGCAAGTAGGGAGGTGTGATGCGGGTGGATCTACCGTTCTACGTCTGCAGAGCCCGGCCGCGCGCCTACCTCACCCAGCGTTGGTCCCGACCGGAAACCAGGACGGGGCCACGGAGTGAGGGGCTACGTGACCAGTTAGGCTCCTGAGTCGCGATGCTCAGGAGTCCCCCTTGACGCACGAACAGCTAGTAAGGAGGCGTGATGCGGGTGGATGTACCGTTCTATGTCTGCAGAGCCCGGCCACGCGCGTACCTCGCCCAGCATTGGTCCCGACCAGAAACTAGGACGGGGCCACAGAGTGAGGGGCTACGTGACCAGTTAGGCTCCTGAGTCGCGATGCTCAGGAGTCCCCCTTGACGCTCAAACAACCTTCATACCTTGGCTCCGCTCGGGGAGAGACGCGTGACGAACCAGGCCCGGGGGACCTGGCTGAGCGGCGTGCGTCTGGGTGTGACCCAGGCGCAGCCCCCGTGCCCAGCCCCCTCGTGCGGCACTCCCGAGGGGAGGCGTTACGATGAGGCTAGACACTAAGCTCTGGGCTCCCTGAGATTGGTGCGGCCCGGGGGCCACCCTCAGTTGTTTATCACCAGCAGAGCATAGCGCAACCGTATGTGTACGGGCATAGCCGCTCCTCGGCAGTGTCGTCAGCCAGCGCGGAGCATGGTGCTTCCACTAGTACGTGGGAGGGGGCGCCCCTCCGGGAGGAGCCCCCGGGGTGTGTACAGCCCCGCCCTGACATGTGGCTGGCACGGTAGGGCCTGGCGAGGTGTATCTGGGCACCCTTGAGCCAGCGCGGGACTCACGGGGCCCTACCTCTAGGCGGGTTGCGCCTGGCACAGGGCCTTATCTTGTGATGTGTCCCTACAAATTTGGTTAGATGTCGGCACTCTACGTCCTCGGGTCCCGGCCCTCGAGCTGGTCTCAGCCGTCGCTGGTATGCCAGGTCGTGATGCCATGGACAAGGCCAGAGGGTGAGGGCTGGAGGGCCAGTAAGAGCCCTGAGTCGCGGTGCTCAGGTACCCCCCCTTTAACGTGCAAGTGGTCGGCATGGAGATGAAGAGGTGCCGTGGACCGGCATCAAATAATCAAGCATGGTGAGTCTAACGCATGATCGGAAATAAATGCAAATGGGATACATGCCGCTGGGCCTGGCCCAAGCGGCTTGGGGATCATGCAGCCAGAGGGGCGCCCCCAACAAGGTAAGCTAACAACATGGAATAAAAAGGGATACACGCCGCATGGACGGACCCACGCGGCCTGGGAATAATGCAGCCCTGGGGGGGGGGGGCGCTCCCAGCTAGAAATAGAACTTGAAAAGATGTCACCTGATGATGTTGAGGACGAAGGAGCGTTGGTGTAGCAACCTCGGTGGGCTGCGGGAGCCGATCCTCACGAGCCCCCAGGCCCAGGGGCCTCGGGAGGCTCCGGAGGCGCTGGCGGCTCCTCACGGGCCATCTCCATCCCTGCCAAGGCTGCGGACCACCTGGCCTCCCGTGCCTCCGTGCTTCCCCTCATGAGGCGCTAGTACGTGTCAGCCGCGTTCGGCAAACCATAAGGCATGCGAATGTAGCTGTGGGGTGGGCCTCCGTAGCGCCCCACTCGCGAGGGCCAGAGGCGCTACAGAGAGGCGACTAGGTTGAGCCCTGGTATGTCGATGCAGACGCGCAACCCACCATCCTCGCCTGGATGGGGAGCCACTACTGGTAGGTGGCGGCCACCTTTCATGATTCTTGACTCCTGTAGCTCCTGAATGGCCTTGCTGACGAACTCCTGAGGGTCTGGGTCTCCTTGCCTTGCTCCTTCTTGAGGGAAACGTGCCTCGAAACACGCCTCCATGTGGTGCCCAAGCGCCTCCCTCGTGACCCTGGCTAGGTCGGTGGCCCTCCAGGGGAGAGCCCCCGAGCCCTGCCTGAGGAGGGCGCCGGGCGCGCATTCCTATGCGATGTAAGGAGGTTCCCCCCGGGCAGGCGCGGGTCCAGAGGGGCCTGCCTCCTGAGTGGTCGGGCCGGACGATGTCTTCTTCTTCTTAGGGGCGGTCTCGGGAGGCCTCCTGCTTCCACGATCCGGGTCTTCCAGTGACGCGGCCTGAAAGGCTCGTTCCAGGGAACACACCGCGTCCTTCTCTTCACATGACATAGTGATGACACCGCCGCTTCCTGGCATCTTGAGGACATTGTAGCCGTGGTGAGTTACGGCCATGAACTTGGCCAGCGCTGGGTACCCAAGGATGGCGTTGTACGGAAGGCGAATGTGAGCGACGTCGAAGTCGATGAGCTCGGTGTGGTAGTTGTCGCGTGCCCCGAAGGTGACAGGGAGGCGGACCTGCCCAATCGGGACCGTGGAGCCGTCGGTAATACCGGAGAAAGGCTTGGTTGGCTGAAGCTGGCTGTAGGGCACTTGGAGGTTACTGAATGTTTCCACGGACAGGACGTTGAGCCCTGCCCCGCCATCGATGAGGGTCTTAGTGACCACCACGTTGCTGATGATTGGGGAACAAAGCATCGGGAGGACTCCGGCTGTAGCCGCACACTTGAGCTGATCTGCTGAGCTGAATGTGATGGCGCACGCTGACCACCTGAGAGGGCGCGTGGCTTCGAGCCTGGGGAGGATTGCGTTCACTTCGCGGGCGAACTCCTTGAAGATGTGCTGAGAGTCTGGGGCTTGTGCCCCGCCCAGGATGCAGGCGATCGCGTGCGGCTCCTGCAAGCCCCCAGCCCCCTTGTCCTGGTGGCGGTCTTCGTTTCTCCTTGGCTGCGGTGGCAGCGGTGGGAGGCCTGCGTTGCCTTGCGGGCGATCCTCGCGAGGCTGATCCCTCCAGTCTCCCTCGTGAGGCTGATCCCTCCAGCCTTCCTCGCGAGGCGGGTCTTGCCAACGATCCTCGCGAGGTTGATCGCGCCACCCTTGGCGCGGGCCACGGTCTTCCCAGCGTCCTGCGTTCCTTCCTCCTCCTCGGCTGTAGCCCTGGTCACTGCGGTCGGGGCGACGGCCGATGCTTCCTTCTCGCACAGCTCGGAGCTCTTGACATTCGTTGGTGTTGTGGGTGTGGAGGTCGTGGTACACACAGTACCGGGGAAGGTTCGGGCTGATCTCTGCCCCACTTGGTGTCTGGTTCTGCCACGAGCACGGCAGCCCCCTTGCGCTTCACATCCTTGGCCTTGGGCTTCTTCTCTTCTGGGTCTATGGCAGGCAGCTCGAGGAGGGAGAGACGCCCTTCCTTGGCTCTGGCGCACTTGGTTGCCAGGTTGAACAGTTCCAGGGAAGTGCACAGGTCTTCATGCATTGCCAGCTCCTCCTTCATCTTGGCGTCGCGCACGCCGTCGCAGAAGGCCGAGATGATGGCCTCCTCAGTCACCTTGGGAATCTTGCGGCGCGCGTTGTTGAAGAGCTGGATGTACTTCTGCAGGGTCTCCCCGGGCTGTTGCTTGATGCGGCGCATGTCGCTCACGGCGGGTGGCCGGTCGCGAGTGCCTTGGAAGTTGGCGATGAAGCGGGTGCGCATCTCGTCCCAGGAGGAGATTGTGCCTGGAGCCAGGTTCAGGAGCCAGGTGCGGGCCCCATCCTTGAGTGCCATGGGGAACCAGTTCGCCATGACCTTCTCGTCTCCGTTGGCAGCTTCGATGCCCAGCTTGTAGAGCTGGAGGAACTCCGCAGGGTCAGCCGTGCTGTCGTAGCGAGGAGGCAAGTCTGGCTTGAACTTGCCGGGCCACGCGACGTTGCGTAGCTCGGCGGTGAAGGCGCGGCAGCCTGCTGTGGCCACGGGAGGCCTTGGATGACGGGGAACTTGGTCTTGCATGTCCCCACGCGCTGCAGCTAGGAGCAGCGTGGGGTCTTGACCCATGGGAGCAGGAGCATAGTCGCGACGTGCTGGAGCAGGGAGCGCCTGGGCAGCTTCTTGCGGGCGAGGGACTTCTTGATAGCTCTGCTCTTGCTGCGCTGGCGCCTGATGGAGCGGGTTCCGCCCAGGGGGCACGCGCCTTGGAGCCATGGCGCCTTCCTGAGGAGGAGGCGGCCGGGGCGCCGCCAGAGCTTCATTGCCCGCATGGGGCGGGGTGCGGTGCAGCGGAACGGACGGCGCAGGAGAGCCCCCTGTGGCGCGGACGAGCTCGGTGACGCGGTCGAGCCATTCTTTGTAGACGTTGTCGACGGGGCGGTAGTGCAGGAGCTCATTCGCCGCGATGAGTGCAGCCCGAGCCTCCATGGGCGCACGGAGCGCGCGGGATGAAGAACTAGCTGGGGTGAGCGAGGGAGTTGCGGTGCGGCCGTCTTGCCGCACGGACGGATGCTGGGACGATGCTTGCTGCTCGTCCCCTGCCGGGCCAGTGGCGGCGTTGATGGCAGGTGACGGGGAACGGCGAGGATGCCCGCCGACAGGGGCCGTCTGGGCGACGCGGGCAGCGAGCGCGGCCCGGCTCTCAGCGCGGGCCCGACGAGCGTCAGACATGGGCGTGATGGTCGGAGGAGAACGGGGCGGTGGAAGACGAATCCCGGCCACCCCTACCTGGCGCGCCAAATGTCGGATTTCGGGTTCCGGCAGACCCTTGAGGTTCGAACACTGGGGTGCGCGCGGAGATTTCGCCTCCTACCTACCTGCACTCCTCCGCCTTACTAGGATCTAAACAAAGGAAAGAACAACGCAAGAGACACAGGGTTTATACTGGTTCGGGCCACCGTTGTGGTGTAATACCCTACTCCAGTGTGTGGTGTGGTGGATTGCCTCTTGGGCTGATGATGATGAACAATACAAGGAAGAACAGCCTCGCGAGGGTCTGCTCTTGGCTGGGGCGATGAACTGCTGGGAGGAGCTCAGTCACCCCCCTCTCTCTCTCTCTCTACCTGACCTTCTCTACCTTTCCAACTCTCTTGCCAGCTCTTTCTTCCCCAGCCTCTAGCCTCTCTCTCTTTCTGTCTCTCCAACTCTCTCTTTTTCTGCCTGTGGGTGGCTGGTCCTATTTATAGAGGCCCTGGTCCTCTTCCCAAATATCGAGCGGGAAGGGAGCCAACAATGGCGGGCTAATTTGAAGGGGGACATCTAGTATCAACTATCCTGACAAAAGTAGTCTTCGCCTGCGCAAAGCTCTGGTGATGATGCCGTCTTGGGCTCCACGATGACCTCCGTCTCGTAGTCCTCCTGGTCTTGGTCTCGTTGCACCGAAATGGCAACCTTTGCCTGATGCCTCGGTACTCCGCGGCTGCGCTTGCCCCCTTTGCACCAAAGAGGAAGGGAGGACGCTGCGCGGGCTGGCACCCGCCTGGCGCCCCCGGTCGTCATGGCTTGCGTCACGGGCACCTCGTGAGGTACCCCACCTTGATCTCTCCGCCTCCTCGCGAGCCAGCCCGGCGATGCCGTGCCTGACGAAGCTCCTCGTCGTCCGCCCCGCGAGGCTTGGCCCCTCGCGAGGGTCTTGGGTTTGTGTTGGTGAAGATGGGCCGCGCTGGGCCCCCCTTTGAGCCACGCCGCAGGCCGCAGGTAGGCAAGTCTGGGGACCCCCGTTCCCAGAACGCCGACAGTACTTACCCCTCAAGCTCAAAGGGCCAATTCGGCACTTGCTTAAAAGCCTCCCCGAAAACTCCATTGGAAGCTGGGAAGAGCTCGAAGACGCTTTTCGGGCAAATTTTCAAGGGACTTATGTCCGACCCCCGGATGCGGACGATTTGAGTCATATAACTCGATAGCTCGGAGAGTCAGCCCGAAAGCTTTGGAATAGGTTTCTTACTGAAAAGAACCAAATAGTTGACTATCCGGACGCTGAAGCCTTGGCAGCTTTTAAGCATAGCGTCCGCGACGAATGGTTTGCCAGACACCTCGGCCAAGAAAAGCCGAGAACAATGGCAACATTAACAAGCCTCATGACCCGCTTTTGCGCGGGTGAGGACAGCTGGCTAGCCAGATGCAGCACCAGTGACCCAAGTACATCCGAAGTTAGAGATGAAAACAGGAAATCACAACGCAGCAAAAATAATAAGCGTTGGAATAAAGAAGACAACCTGAAGAGCACGGCGGTGAACACCGGATTCAGAAGCTCTCGGCCAGGTCAGCAAAAGCCGCCCTCTAAAGGCGCCAGAGATGAACTGTCCAGCCTCAACAAAATTCTGGACCAAATATGTCAGATCCATAGCACCCCTGGTAAACCCGCTAATCATACCCACAGAGAATGTTGGGTCTTCAAGCAGTCCGGCAAGCTCAACGCCGTACACAAGGGGGAGGATACACCAAGCGAAGACGAGGATGAGCCTCTCAAGCAAGACACTGGGGAACAAAAGAAATTTCCACCAGAAGTCAAAACAGTAAACGTGTTACACGTGATCAAGGGGAGAAACAAAGCGGAACTCCGAGATAACTATGCCCAAGGGCCTATCACCGCGGAGTACTACCACTGGTCATTTCAACCGATCACTTTTGACCATCGGGATTACTCAGCAAGTATCCGGCATGCAGGATGGGCTGCCTTGGTATTAGACCCAATAATTGACGGATACCACTTCACACGAGTCCTGATGGACGGTGGCAGCAGTCTAAACCTGATATATCAGGACACAATCCGCAAAATGGGGATAGACCCAACGAAAATTTTCCTCAGCAATACTACCGTTAAAGGAGTAACGCCAGGCCCAGGGGCTCATTGCACAGGCTCCCTGCTACTAGAAGTTATATTCGGCTTCCCCGATAACTTCCGTAGCAAAAATTTAACCTTCCACATTGCTCCGTTCCAAAGTGGCTATCAAGCACTACTTGGACGCGAAGCTTTCGCTCGCTTTAATGCAATACCGATTATGCTTCCCTCACGCTTAAGATGCCCGGTCCACGTGGCATCATTACAGTAAATGGAAATATTGAGCGATCTCTGCGTGCCGAGGAGGGTGCGGCAGCCGCGACAGCCGCACACTAAAACGGCCTCACCAACTAAAGTATTCGATAGGTCGTTAAGACCACAGACACGGTTAGACGAGTCCGGTGCAGCTACATGAAATTCGTACAGGTTTGATGGCCACACCCCTATCATAAGCACAAGGGGCTCAACGCGCGCAGACAAGTGGCAATTTTTACTCATCTTGAAATTTACATGGTTTCTTTAAAACCTACCTTTTTGCACGACAACTTTTCACCTAAGTTCCTCTCTTTTACAGATGACCACTATGCTACACTCGTCCAGGATATGGCACAACGGAGACACAGGCGTAGACGTGCAACAGGGACCCATCCCAAGGATTCTTTTTAGATTAAGACCCTGCATTAACCTTTTTTATTGTCTCTTGTTGATACACATCCCTTGGATTCTCAGTACAATTGAGAAGGATGCTGGCGTCTTGGCATGTGGCCATGTCAGAATATTGCACGTACCTGGACACCAGGGGCTTCTTACAAAGGGCATGATTTAGGCCCGGTTTATACCATAAAGACCGGATACCTTAGGGAGTGTTCGACGTCGCGAATTTGGCCTTATATGTATCAGCTCCGAATCATGTCTTTGGTCAAATGTTGGGTTTGCCCGGCTCCTATGTTTTGGTACCTTACGTTCCGCTCTATCGGCTAAGGTAGCACTAGGAGAACTACTGCGATTGTGCCTCGGGTCATCCGGACGGGCACCTCAGTAGAGAAAGCCAAAAACTAACTGTCGTGATATAGCATGAGACCGGTCAACCACTCGATGACCTATCGGAATGTTAGAATTCCTCCGCCTTAACGAAGGGACCTTTCCCGGCCAAGCATGTACGCGCCCCGAATTCGGGAGCGTGCGGACCACTAGGGGCTATATAGTAGCCCCACCATCAAACTCCTATGGCTAAGTGAAAGTGTTAAAGCATTTTAGTCCGATTGCCTCGTTTGCTGCGCTATCACCTCCTTAATAGGGCCAAGACGTTGGGTTAAGTGTGAACACGAGTCTTCTGTGAACACCTCCGCATTATATGCGTGGGGGCTGAAGCCGACGACTGCAATCTTTCAGGTTATACACATGTATACATAAACGGCTGCACAGGAGGCATCATAATTACTTTCAGGCAAAAGTATAAACACAACCTTAATAAATTTCATAAAACATTGTGTTTACAATGGGAATACATGTCACTCAAACATAATATTCTTCGAGCACTGGGCCTCTATCAAACGAGCACCCTCGAGAACCTCTTCGAAATAGTGCTCGGCAGCAACTCGGCCTATGGCCGAACCCTGCGCCGCAACAGTGGTAGCATCCATCTCCGCCCAGTATGCTTTAACACGGGCAAGGGCCATCCGCGAGCCTTCTATGCACGCCGACCTCTTCATCGCATTGATGCCCGACACTGCACCAAGGAACTGCTGCACTAAGCTGAAATAGCTGTTTGGCTTCGGCTTTTCCAGCCACAGCTGATCCACGACAGACCTCATGGCGAGTCCGGACAACCTATTGAGTTCGGCCCATTCGGCTAGCTGATCAGTCAATGGAAGCGAATGCTCTGGAACGTTGAATTGCGACCAGAACAGCTTGTCCACTTCACGATCTGTTTGACCTTGGAAGTATTTGGCCGCATCTGCAACGCTCGCCGCCATGTCCATATATGCGTCTGCCGAACTCCATAGCTGATCCAGAGGGGCATACCATGGATCTCCGAACTTCCTCCTCAGCATGAAGGGCTTCCCAGCCGCAATATCCCCGGCTTCACGTAGCTCCTCCTTCTTCGCTCTCATAGCAGAGCGGGTGTCTTTGGTTGTCATCGTGGCCTTTTCAAGGTCCGTCGCCTTCACTCGGGTTTCTTCTTCAAGGAATTGGCAACGGTCGGCAGTGTCTTTTAACTTTACAGCCATTTTGGCCATTTTCTCTTTGGTCTCGCAATGCGCGGCCTTCTCGGCCCTCAACTCTTCGGCCGCCTTCAAAGCAGCCGCATTACTACTCCTTGTTTGTTCTTTGGCTCAGGCAAGTTCCGCCCGAAGGGTCTCCATGGTGGCAGCTCCATCTACAGTCACAACATATTAAAGATACTGGCATCATGCTGCTCTTACTATGTGAAATTCACCAGAAAGCATTACTTACCCTGTGCCGTCAAGCCGCTTGTTAACAAGCTCGATGTCGGCATCTGCCACATCCAGTTGCCGCTTTAGTTCGACAAACTCATTAGTCCGGCTAGCCACTGGAGCTTCCATCACCTGCACATAAAGGCGGTTTGGTTACTACCTGGGACTACGATCCTCTGTTCGCCGCCGTTCTCGACGACAACCAGAGTCTTAGGGGCTACTATCTACACAGGGCACACTTAAAAATGTGCGGTACTATCAAAAAGTATCACGTACCTCAAAGCCTGTCAGTAGACTCATAAAGGCTTCATGCAATCCGCTTTCGGCGGACAATCCATCACCGTACCCATTAACAAACGTTGTTCTTCTGAGATGGCCGCTCGCTCCAACAACTCCCTCAGTACGTCCGACCGCATACCAGACGATGCCGGACTCTTTTTTGAGCCGAACGCTGAGGACTTCGGGTGACTATAGGATTATCTTCTGGCCTCGTCGGATCCTGAGAGGCCCTCTGTGACGACACTTCAAGGTTGCCCGCTTCTTGTGCGAGGGAGTCCGGGGGAGGCGTTTCGCTCTCCATCATCTCCGGAAGAAGATCCCCCGAAGACGAGCTCTGCTGGGAAGGGCTAAGATCCGAACTGCAAGATAAATGCTTCGGTTATTTTCCTCAGAAGTGAAGTAGTAATATCTTCACTATTAAAGTACTTTTTGATTACTTATAGCTCGTTAGAGGGCAGATCCCCGCGGGGACTTTGTGCGGCAAGAGCACCCTCCAAGGCGGGACCCTCTGGTGGAGACTTCTTCTCCCGTTTGGAAACCGTGGTTTCTGGATCTTCAGGGGTAGTCCTCTTCCTTCCTCGGGGTGAGAGAATGCCAGATTCCTCCCCTGGGTTATCCTCCCTCACGGAGGCACCCGTTCCCTCGGTCGGAATGGGTAGCGGTGGAGACCCGCTTTCGCCCCCTTTATTCCCCCCTTTATCTTCCTGTGAGGGCTCCGGGCAAGGTGCTAGCTCGAGCATCTTTTCCAGCACCGGATTCTCCAAGCCTTCTGAAAGGGGGGCCGAACACTGGATCATCTTCGCCTTTGTTATCCAGTCCTGGTCAAAGATCGATTTCTCAGAATGACGTCATGATAAATGAAAGACGGTGTTCGGCTAGAGGATAACTTACTTGGTCGGCGGTGTGGTTGCTGCTCAGGCCCATGTCCTCGGTAGTGTCCGGACACTCTATCCCGGGTCCGAAGAATGATTTATACATCTCCTCAAGCGTCAGGCCGAGGAAATTCTGAATAGCGCGTGGTCCTTCTGGGTTGAACTCCCACATGCGGAGGGGCCGGTGTTTGCATGGCTGGATTCGTCGAACCAACATGACTTGCATTACCATAATCAAACTAAAATCTCCTTCGAAGAGATCTCGAATGCAGCTCTGCAATACAGGCACGTCCTTGGCTGGACCCAACCTCAGCCCTCTGCTAATCCATGACATCAGTTGTGGTGGAGGGACTGAGCGGAAAGCAGGGGCAGCCGCCCACTTGGCACTTCTGGGAGCTGTGATGTAAAACCACTCCCGTTGCCATAATCTGGACACCTCTGGAATGGAACCCTTTGGCCATGGAGCTCCAGCGATCTTGCTTATTAATGCGCCTCCGCACGCTATATGCTGCCCCTCGACCATCTTCGGCTTCACATCGAAGGTCTTGAGCCACAGGCCGAAGTGAGGGGTAATGCGGAGGAAGGCCTCACATACGACAATAAATGCCCAGATATGGAGAAAGGAGTCCGGGGCTAGATTGTGGAAATCTAGCCCATAATAAAACATCAACCCCCTAACGAAGGGATCCAGAGTGAGGCCTAGACCTCGGAGGAAGTGGGACGACCTGCCCTTGGGCAGGCAGCCGATGCGAAACCTCGGCGTTCAGGTATCTGGCCTCCCTCAACTTCTTGATGTCTTCTTCCGTAACGGAGGAGGGCATCCATCGGCCTTGAAGGCTAGGTACGGACATGATTGAAGGTCCGGATCACCTGACCTGGGCTTTGGGTGTTAGAACTCGATGCGGGGGAAGGATTCGATTGAGCACAGGAGGGAAAAAAGTAAAAGCCTTGTCCCTTTATAAAGAGGGTGAATATGAAGCGTCCTCTCCGTAGCCGTTTGGGACTTGCCTATAACCTAGGAGTCCTAGACACGGTTGGGTTACCCACGCCCGTATTGATGAGAATCCCGTGATAAGGGGACATGATCTCTGCTTTGACAAGACATGTCAAAAAACTGTCTCGCGTTATGTGCGGGACTAGTTAAAGGCAACGGTTTGAATAATCACCGGACCATGACATAATGTCATGCTGCCGAAACAAGTCAGCAAATTAGATTTTTGATAATATTATTCTCTCTATGGTGGTATGTGGAACTTATTTTGCAGGGTCGGACACTATCCTTGTATTCAAATTCTTCCGTGATGTATTCGGAGGAGGAACCCGCCTTGCAATGCCGAAGACAATACTGCGCGCCGGACTCATCGTCATTGAAAGCCTGGTTCAGGGGCTACTGAGGGAGTCCTGGATTAGGGGGTCTTCGGACAGCCGTACTATATCCTTTGGCCGGACTATTGGACTATGAAGATACAAGATCGAAGACTTCGTCTCGTGTCTGGATGGGACTCTACTTGGCGTGGAAGGCAAGCTAGGCAGTACGGATATGGATATCTCCTCCTTTTGTAACCGACCTTGTGTAACCCTAACCTTCTCCGGTGTCTATATAAACCGGAGGGTTTTAGTCCGTAGGACAGAAGAACAACATACAATCATACCATAGGTTAGCTTCTAGGGTTTAGCCTCTCTCATCTCGTGGTAGATCTACTCTTGTACTACCCATATCATCAATATTAATCAAGCAGGACGTAGGGTTTTACCTCCATCAAGAGGGCCCGAACCTGGGTAAAACATCGTGTTCCCTGCCTCCTGTTACCATCCGCCTTAGACACACAGTTCGGGACCCCCTACTCGAGATCCGCCGGTTTTGACACCGACAGTGTCCTTCGTAAACTTCGGAGTGATAGTTCTGTAGGATTTGTTCCTGTTCATGCTCGGGTATACAACGTCTAATAATACCATCTACTCCTTCTTTATAAAGATGTGGGTCATCTCAAAAGTAATGTCTTAAATCAAAGAAGAATTTTTTTCTATTGTTGGTATGTAAAACTAGGTGGTATAAATTTAGCAATAATAGAATTAGCATAGCCTGCATACCAAGGAGTATTACAACAAGCATGCATGACTGCTAGTTGCTCATCGGGAAAGCTATCATCAGTGGGTAGTGGGTCATCAAGATTATTTTCTAACCTATACAAGGTATCACCTAGGGGATTCTCAGCTCCCTTTCTATCAGTAACATGCAAGTCAAATTCTTTTGGCAAAAGAACCCACCTAATAAGTCTAGGTTTAGCATCTTTCCTTTTCATAAGGTATTTGATAGCAGCATGATTGGTGTGAACAATTAACAATTACTTTAGAATCAACAATGCAAGATCTGAATTTATCACAAGCAAACACAACTGCTAAGAATTCTTTTTCACTATTGGCATAATTTCTTTGGAGACTGTCTAGATTTTTGCTAGCATAGTGTATAGCATTTAGTTTCTTATCAACTCTTTGTCCTAGAACAACACCAACAACATAATCACTAGCATCACACAGAACTTCAAAAGGCAAGTTCTAATCAAGTGGTTGAACAATAGGCGCAAAAGTGTTTCAAAGGCTTCTACACAACCATCATCAAAAACAAAATGGAACATCTTTTTGCAAGAGAATAGTAAGAGGCCTAGAAATTTTAGAGAAGTCTTTAATAAACCTCCTATAGAAACCAGTGTGACCAAGGAAACTTCAGATACCTTTAATATATTTAGGACATGGCATTTTCTCAATTGCATCAATTTTGGCCTTATCCACTTCAATGCCACACTCAGAAATTTCATGTCCCAAGACAATACCTTCATTCACCATAAAGTGGCACTTCTCCCAATTCAAGAAAAGATTAGTTTGTTCACATCTCTAAAGAGCTCGATCAAGGTTGCTTGAGAAATCATCAAAACAAGTTCCATAAACGGAAAAATCATCCATGAAAACCTCAACAATCTTTTCACAAAAGCCAGAGAATATAGCAGTCATACATCTTTGAAAGGTAGCGAGTGCATTGCATAAACTAAAAGCCATATGTCTATAAGCATAAGTTCCCAAAGGATAAGTAAAAGTGGTTTTCTCTTGGTCGGGTTGTGATACAGGTATTTGTGAGAAACCGCGATATCCATCAAGAAAGCCAAAGTGTGTATGCTTAGAAAATCTTTGTAACATGTGATCAATAAAAGGTAAGGGGTAACGATCTTTTCTAGTAGCTTTATTTAGTTTTCTAAAATCAATTACCATCCTATAACTAGTCACAATTCTTTGTGGAATAAGTTCATTTTTATCATTAGGAACAACTGTAATGCCTCCTTTCATAGGGACATAATGAACAAGACTTACCCTTCTATTATTAGCTATAGGATAAATTATACCTGCTTCCAGAAGCTTTAATATTTTAGTTCTTACCACTTCCCTCATCTTAGGATTTAATCGTCGTTGATGATCAACAACTAGTTTAGCATTAGGCTTCATATTAATTTTATGCTAACATAGAGTGGGACTAATGCCCTTAAGATCATCAAGAGTATATCCAATAGCAGCATGGTGCTTCCTCGGAGTTTTTAACAATCTCTTTTCTTCATGCTCTGAAAGGTTAACATGAATATTAAGACGATATATCTTCTTTTCATCAAGATAAGCATATTATAGTGAATCAACAAATTGTTTTAATTCAAACACAGGATCACCTTTAGGTCGAGGAGGACCTCCAAGAGTTTCAATAGGAAAATTTGTAGGATCGAAAGTAGGTCTAGAGGGGGGTGATTAGATCTAACATCCCAATTTTCAATTTGGATGTTAATCATTAGGTCATCATATGCATCCATATTTTGAGCATTTTGAATTTGGTTTATTTGGCCATTTTGATCTAAGAGACCTAAGCAGCTCGATGACCATGTGAGAGAGTTGGAGGTTTTCATAAAATTCCATTTTCGAATTTTCAAAAATTGGTAAACTGGATCAAGGTGATTTTTATTTGAAATTATTTTTCCAATTATTTCAAAAATAAATAAAATAATGAGAGAAGATAATATGACTTCTTCAAAATAGCGAGAAACTAATGGAAATTTAGTTTTGAATAAAAATATTTTTATTTGATTTTTATTTGGTTAAATTAGGAAAAAATTGCATTTTAGCCCAGAAAATTGTTCACGTGGTCCTAAATATTAGGGGAGGACCATGAAAATTATTTTGGGATTTTAGGATTTTTATTTATTTTATTTTGGATTTTTTTCTCTGCAGCGGAATTATTTAAAAAACTCTTCGACCGACTGGGTCGAAGCCCAGCCGGCCCAGCCCCCCCCCCCGAGTCCGGCTACCGCACGGAAGCCGCCGCCACCGTCGGAGTCCGGTCCGACCCCGCCGCCGCCTCGTGCCCCCA